>NC_074673.1:10543619-10806119 GCF_029448725.1 Salvelinus fontinalis | reverse complement strand
GAGTCTGCCGATAAGAATACGGTGATTGACAGTCTAAAGCCTTGGCCAGGTCGATGAAGACGGCTGCACAGTACTGTCTTTTATCGATGGCGGTTATGATATCGTTTAGTACCTTGAGCGTGGCTGAGGTGCACCCGTGACCAGCTCGGAAGCCGGATTGCACAGCGGAGAAGGTACGGTGGGATTCGAAATGGTCAGTGATCTGTTTATTAATCCAGATTGTCTAGCTCAGCTGATTTGTACGGGTCCAGGTTTTGCAGCTCTTTCAGAACATCTGCTGTCTGGATTTGGGTGAAGGAGAAGCTGGAGAGGCTGGGGGAGTAGCTGCGGGGGAGGCGCAGCTGTAGGCCGGGGTTGGAGTAGCCAGGAGGAAGGCATGGCCAGCCTTTGAGAAATGCTTATTGAAATTTTTGATTATAATGGATTTATCAGTGGTGACCGTGTTACCTAGCCTCAGTGCAGTGGGCAGCTGGGAGGAGGTGCTCTTGTTCTCCATGGACTTTACAGTGTCCCAAACATTTTGGAGTTAGAGCTGTACTGTGTACCAGAGAATATATGAGAGTAGAGCCTACTGTACTGTACTGTACTGTACTGTACTGTACTGTACTGTACTGTACTGTACTGTATACCAGAGAACAAATGAGAGAAGAGCCTACTGTACTGTACTGTACTGTACTGTAGTGTACTGTACTGTATACCAGAGAACATATGAGAGTAGAGCCTACTGTACTGTACTGTACTGTACTATACTGCACTGCACTGTACTGTACTGTATTGTACTGTACTGTACTGTGCTGTACAGTTTAACCAGAGAACATATGAGAGTGTAGCCTACTGTACTGTACTGTACTGCACTGTATACCAGAGAACATATGAGAGTATAGCCTACTGTACTGTACTGTACTGTACTGTACTGTATAACCAGAGAACATATGAGAGTATAGCCTACTGTACTGTACTGTACTGTACTGTATACCAGAGAACATATGAGAGTAGAGCCTACTGTACTGTATACCAGAGAACATATGAGAGTAGAGCCTACTGTACTGTACTGTACTGTATACCAGAGAACATATGAGAGTATAGGCTACTGTACTGTACTGTATAACCAGAGAACATATGAGAGTAGAGCCTACTGTACTGTACTGTACTGTATTGTACTGTACTGTACTGTGCTGTACAGTTTAACCAGAGAACATATGAGAGTGTAGCCTACTGTACTGTACTGTACTGTACTGTATACCAAAGAACATATGCGAGTATAGCCTACTGCACTGTACTGTACTGTACTGTACTGTACTGTACTGTACTGTACTGTATAACCAGAGAACATATGAGAGTATAGCCTACTGTACTGTACTGTACTGTACTGTACTGTACTGTACTGTATAACCAGAGAACAAATGAGAATATAGCCTACTGTACTGTACTGTATAACCAGATAACATATGAGAGTATAGCCTACTGTACTGTAATGTACTGTACTGTACTGTACACCAGATAACATATGAGAGTATAGCCTACTGTACTATACTGTACTGTATAACCAGAGAACATATGAGAGTATAGCCTACTGTACTGTACTGCACTGTATAACCAGATAACATATGAGAGTAGAGCCTACTGTACTGTACTGTATAACCAGAGAACATTTGAGAGTATAGCCTACTATACTGTACTGCACTGTACTCTATAACCAGATAACATATGAGAGTATAGCCTACTGTACTGTACTGTACTGTACTGTATAACCAGAGAACATATGAGAGTATAAAGGCTACCAGTCAATAGGCTACCAGTCAAAAGGCTACCAGTCAAAGGCTACTAGTCAATAGGCTACCAGTCAAAGGCTACCAGTCAAAGTCTACCAGTCAATAGTCTACCAGTCAATAGTCTACCAGTCTTTGTCTACCAGTCAAAAGGCTACCAGTCAATAGGCTACCATTCAATAGGCTACCAGTCAATAGTCTACTAGTCAAAAGGCTACCAGTCAATAGGCTACCAGTCAAAAGGCTATCAGTCAAAGGCTACCAGTCAATAGGCTACCAGTCAAAAGGCTACCAGTCAAAGGCTACCAGTCAATAGGCTACAAGTCTTTGTCTACCAGTCAATAGTCTACCAGTCAAAAGGCTACCAGTCAATAGTCTACCAGTCTCTAGTCTACCAGTCAAAAGGCTACCAGTCAATAGGCTATCAGTCAAAGGCTACCAGTCAATAGTCTACCAGTCAAAAGGCTACCAGTCAATAGGCTACCAGTCAATAGGCTACCAGTCAAAAGGCTACCAGTCAATAGGCTACCAGTCAAGGCTACCAGTCAATAGTCTAACAGTGCGGCAAGTGCTGCTGGCTACTGGTAAGCTTTCTTGACTTGGACATAATTTTTTTGCCAACAGATGGCTAACCTTTGTTTAACCAGCTAAACAGCTGCTCTTAGCAAAAATGTGTTTGTAGTTACTTTTCTAGCTAATTGGCTGTCAAAATAATGAAATACTATTTACTAAATCTATTCATTTTAAAATGTTGATTACTTCTCCTTGCCATTATCATTCACCTGATGATAAGACACGTTTCTTTGCTAACATTTGGTGGGGGTCCCTGGGTCGCTGGTTTGCCAAAAAGGGGGTCCTTGGGCAAGAAAAGGTTGAAAACCCCTGATGTAGATCCATACATATCACCAATCTTTAATTAGCTATGCCTATGCTGTTGATGATAGGCCATCCAGATATCAGCATTAGTGGGAGAGTCAGGTGGAGAGGGGGTGGGACCTGCCATTGGGGGTTGGACATGTGACCTTTCCTCTCAATGCAGCATGGACCTACTCTATAGTATGATGCATTCCATAGGTACAGTCACAGTTTTGAGGGGTTATCGCTTTAAATTGTGCTTTTGAGAGTCTGACACACATACTCAGGCCTTTTGGAAGAGGTATTCTTCAGAGGCCTTTTTATAGAACCTTCTCCTATGACAGTACGGTTGCTTTCTTTTCCAAAGCAGTGTCAACTCTCTCACACAGTGGCCAATCATCTCTGGGTTAAACCCTATATTGCTGTATACAAGCCTCTTATTCCTCCCTGGTATTTAGTAGGCAGCGGAGAAATAAACATCATCATTAATCATGCTTCAGCTGTGTGAGCCGAGCACTGCATCAAACGCAGGGGAATTCCACCAAGGCTCTTATTATAGCTTGAGTTGAATAGAAGTTCTCTCCTCCTCCGCCAGGCAGCCAGGCAGCCTGCTCTGAGCCTGTGAGACCAGCTAGTTAGGAGCTCTCACTGCATCTCCACTAAGGCTCAATTATGGTTATTAATACCTCAAGGTTAGAGACTACCTTTGGTTCTCTATTGAACCCAAATAAGCAGTGTGTGTGTGTGTGGGGGGGGGGGGGGGGGGTTCATGTGCGAGAGAGCGAGAGAGAGAGAAATATCACTTATTCTATTATTCAACCTGCTTATTTTGGAGGAACAATGATGAAATGATGAAATGACAAATGATGTAATATTTCTCTGTGTTGCAACTTGTTCTAATCCCCCCCTCTCTCCCTCCATCCCTCCCTTCAGTGCCTTTCAAGGAGGCGCCGGCCCAACCCACCCGACGCCAGCAGGCCCCACGGAGTACACTAGCTGCTCCACGGTCTGTGCTCCTACGCTCCAACAGCGACAACAACCTGAACGTGAACAACCGGTCACCCCTGGCCTCGCCGAGCCACTCTCCCCTTCGTAGCTTGTCACCCCGTCGGCCCCAGCAGCAGCAGATGCCCAGTCCCAATGGAACAGTCAGGACCATGGGGAAGGGGGCTACCCGCCCTCCCCGTTCACGCTCGCCCTCCCTGGGGCGCCTGGGGGAGGAGACACCCAGACAGGTCCCCCAGCGCCAGCCCAGGTCAGTCACCAACCAGAATTTGAATTATACATTGACACATCTCTTGCGGGTATACATTTCTTGCGGGTGCCCAAAGCTGAAATCATGGAATTTTTTATGGGGGTCCATAATGACATGATAATTCTTATGGGTGGGCCCTAATTTGTTATGGAGCTGCCCAACCTATTATTTGAACCATGTTACCAACTTTAGGATACACTGATATAGGGTGTCACTTTCCAAAAAGTGCCCTCAATACAGAACCTGCTATTAGGAGTATTTTGGCCCCAAAAATCTGGCCCAAAAGTCCCTGAAGTACATGGCAGCTTGGGGAATAGAGATGGAAGATTTGTCACACTCGCTGAAAGTCTGATCCGTCTTTCATGAAAATGTAGATGGATGGATGTGTATGGATGTTGACCCATGAGATGCTAGACGTGCTCAACCGTCGGTCCAATCAGTCTCTCTTAACCTTTTACCTGCAGTGGGCTAAATCAGGGTCACACAGGGGGTTTGTTGGTAGCCTTAAACAAATCTACTTTGAAACAAAAGGATACACCTCACACACAGGGTTATGGGCTTTAAAAAAGAAGACACTTGTTCCATGTCAGATGAAGTGTATTCAATTATGAGTTTGCATCCCAATATTACACTTTATAAACATCACAGAAGACTGAAATAAAACAAAACCGTTGGACACCGGATTTTCGGCATATTTGGTTTATTAATTACGAAATTATGAAAAATATGAATAACGCTAGGTATTTGGTTGCAGGAAAGGGATCTATGGTGTGGATGTTGGAGTGGACGTTTGTGTTTTAGACAGTTGTCTGGAGGATTGAGAAGGAGAGGAAGGGGAGGGTTTGTTGTGTTGGGATGAGTTGAGGTTGTGCACCCTAATCCCTAAATAGTGCACTACTTTTGACCAGGGCCCTGGTCAAAAGTAGTGCATGACTACTGTATATAGGGAATAGGGGACAAATTAGAGCCCCCTCGGTTTATGTGCATGGATTCTGCAACTTCTTTGTGTTGTGTTCATATCTTTTAGAATAGTGCACATCTGTCATTGTCACCCTAATGTACCACCATATTTGAGTAGAGATCCTTTTTGGTCCATGTTAACGACCATGGTCGCTGTAGTACTGTAGTGGTTATTCAGCTGTAGTACTGTAGTGGTTATACAGCTGTAGTACTGTAGTGGTTTCCTTTGTATTTAGAGAGAAAGTGTGTGTGTGTGTGTGTGTGTGTGTGTGTGTGTGTGTGTGTGTGTGTGTGTGTGTGTGTGTGTGTGTGTGTGTGTGTGTGTGTGTGTGTGTGTGTGTGTGTGTGTGTGTGTGTGTGTGTGTGTGTGTGTGTGTGTGTGTACTTGTGTACTGTATACTTCTGTGTGTGTGTGTGTGTGTGTGTGTGTGTGTGTGTGTGTGTGTGTGTGTGTGTGTGTGTGTGTGTGTGTGTGTGTGTGTGTGTGTGTGTGTGTGTGTGTGTGTGTGAATCTCTTCACCTAGCAGGGGGGTCTATGGAGAGCACAGCATGCTCAGTAAGTGGGCCATGCCAATTACTCACTGCTAACGTAAAAGGAAATTAATCTAAATTGAATCCAAAAATGACAGCAATCACACAAGTGATCCTATAAAAATTTGACCTTTTCTCCCCTTTGCTTTCCCTTGTTCACCTCTTGTTCAGCCCATGTTCAGTCCATGTTCAGCCCATGTTCAGTCCATGTTCAGTCCATGTTCAGCCCATGTTCAGCACATGTTCAGTCCATGTTCAGTCCATGTTCAGCCCTTGTTCAGTCTGTGTTCAGCCCATGTTCACCCCTTGTTCAGCCCATGTTCAGCCCATGTTCAGCCCTTGTTCAGTCTGTGTTCAGCCCGTGTTCAGCCCGTATAATGAGTTGTTGTGATTGCCTCACATGCCTCCTCTTAGTCGGGTGAGCAGGCTTACTGGCGTATGAATACATTATTACTGGCACCGTTACTGCTTACTAGTGTATGAATAGATTATTGCTGGCACCATTACTGCTTACTGGCATATGAATACATTATTACTGGCACCGTTACTGCTTACTAGTGTATGAATAGATTATTGCTGGCACCATTACTGCTTACTGGCATATGAATACATTATTACTGGCTCATTACTGGTGTATGAATACATTTTTACTGGCTCCGTTACTGCTTACTGGTGTATTAATAGATTATTACTGGCACCTTATTGGTGTATGAATACATTATTACTGGCTACGTTACTGCTTACTGGCGAATTAATACATTATTACTGGCACCGTTACTGCTTGCTGGCATACGAATACATTATTTCTGGCACCGTTACTGCTTACTGGCTTATGAATACATTATTACTGGCACCTTATTGGTGTATGAATACATTATTACTGGCACCTTACTGGCATATTAATACATTATTACCGGTACCATTACTGCTTACTGGCATATGAATACATTATTTACTGGCACCTTATTGGCATATTAATACATTATTACTTGCACCGTTACTGGCGTATTAATAGATTATTACTGGCACTGTTACTGCTTCCTGGCATATAAATACAGTATTACTCGCACCTTACTGGCTTATGAATACATTATTTACTGGCACCTTACTGGCATATTAATACATTATTACTGGCACCGTTACTGGCGTATTAATACATTATTACTGGCACCGTTACTGGCGTATTAATACATTATTACTGGCACCGTTACTGGCGTATTAATACATTATTACTGGCACCGTTACTGGCGTATTAATACATTATTACTGGCACCGTTACTGGCGTATTAATACATTATTACTGGCACCGTTACTGGCGTATTAATACATTATTACTGGCACCGTTACTGGCGTATTAATACATTATTACTGGCACCGTTACTGGCGTATTAATACATTATTACTGGCACCGTTACTGGCGTATTAATACATTATTACTGGCACCGTTACTGGCGTATTAATACATTATTACTGGCACCGTTACTGGCGTATTAATACATTATTACTGGCACCGTTACTGGAGTGCAGCAGTTAAAATGGAACACTGCTATTTCCTCCCTAGTTACAGGAGTGGTTGCTAAGGCCATTACTACAGTATGGTGCATATGTGTTTCAGCTACTAGCTAGCCTACTCCAAGTACATTAGATAATATCCTCTAACTGCAGACCTACAACTGTAGTGTATTTCATATGTGATGTGATAATTGTTGGTTGCTATTACAGTACTGTTGTCTGCATGGACAAACACGATTCAACCTTGCTCTCCCTATCAAGGCCATGGAAAATAAATGCTTATACTGTCTCAGAAATATACTTGATAATAGACCTCCTCTCAAGGTTTACATACATAACTATCAAACAAAGTTTACAAGTACAGGCCATTTAGTCTATAGTTTTTTGTACCTATTTCCATGAAAAGCGGATATATCCTAAAAATAAGAAATTATTTTCCATGACAGTGAGTGTTACATATCCGCTCTGAGGAGGATGATGATGATGATGGACGCTCATATTTTCTTTACCTCAGCATGGCAGTAGATAAAAAAATGACTCATTATGACAATACTCATTATGACAATGCTCATTATGACAATACTCAAACAAAACCATTGGCTGCTGTGGAGGACCTATTTTCATCCTGTTCTTGTTTTACATAAATACAGTGCCTTGCAAAAGTATTCATCCCCCTTGCCAATCTTTCCTAATTTGTTGCATTACAACCTGTAATTTGAATTTATTTGGATTTCATGTAATTGACATACACAAAATTGTCCAAATTGGTGAAATGAAGTGAAAGAAAATACTTACAAAAAATGCTAAAGCTTAAAAAACGGAAAAGTGGTGCGTGCATATGTATTCACCCCCTCTGTAATGAAGCACTTAAATAAGATCTGGTGCAACCAATTAACTTCAGAAGTCACACAATTAGTTAAATAAAGTCCACCTGTGTGTAATCTAAGTGTCACATGATCTGTCACATGATCTCAGTATATATACACCTGTTCTGAAAGGCCCCAGAGTCTGCAACACCACTAAGCAGGGGGCACCACCAAGCAAGCAGCACCATGAAGATCAAGGAGCTCTCAAACAGGTCAGGGACAACGTTGTAGAGAAGTACAGATCAGGGTTGGGTTCTAAAAAATATCTGTAACTTTGAACATCCCACGGAGCGCCAATAAATCTATTATTAAAAAAAGGAAAGAATATGGCACCACAACAAACCTGCCAAGAGAGGGCCGCCCACCAAAACTCACAGACCAGGCAAGGAGGGCATCAATCAGAGAGGCAACAAAGAGACCAAAGATAACCCTGAAGGAGCTGTAAAGCTCCACAGAGCTGGGCTTTAGGGAAGAGTGGCCAGAAAAAAGCCATTGCTTAAAGAAAAAAATAAGCAAACACGCTTTGTGTTCGCCAAAAGGCATGTGGAAGGAGGTACTCTGGTCAGATGAGTCTAAAATTGAGCTTTTTGGCCATCAAGGAAAACGCTATGTCTGGCGCAAACCCAACACCTCTCATCACCCCAAAAATTTCATCCCCACAGTGAAGCATGGTGGTGGCAGCATGATGCTGTGGGGATGTTTTTCATCGGCAGGGACTGGGAAACTGGTCACAATTTAAGGAATGATGGATGGCACTAAATACAGGGAAAGTCTTGAGGGAAACTTGGTTCAATCTTCCAGAGATTTGAGTCTGGGATGGAGTTTCACCTTCCAACAGGACAATGACCCTCAGCATACTGCTATAGCAACACTTTAGTGATTTAAGGGGAAACATTTAAATGTATTGGAATGGCCTAGTCAAAGCCCAGACCTCAATCCAATTGAGAATCTGTGGTATGACTTAAAGATTGCTGTACACCAGCGGAACCCATCCAACTTGAAGGAGCTGGAGCAGTTTTGCCTTGAAGAATGGGCAAAAATGCCAGTGGCTAGATGTGCCAAGCTTATAGAGACATACCCCAAGAGACTTGCAGCTGTAATTGCTGCAAAAGGTGGCTCTACAAAATATTGAATTTGGGGGGTGAATAGTTATGCACGCTCAAGTTTTATGTTTTTTTGGTCTTATTTCTTGTTTGTTTCACAATAAAAAAATATTTTGCATCTTCAAAATGGTAGGAATGTTGTGTAAATCAAATGATGCAAACCTCCCAAAAATCTATTTTAATTCCAGGTTGTAAGGCTACAAAATAGGAAAAATGCCAAAGGGGGTGAATACTTTCGCAAGCCACTGTCCCTCAACCCACTACTCCTCTTCCATATTTAAACATGCTTCTGTAATCACTGTCTTTATTTTGGGGTATAAGGGGTTGGTTTTTGCATGGCTGAGTCCCAAATGATAACCTATTCCATATTTAGTGCACTGATCAGTGCCCTAGGGGAGATTTGGAGAGTAGGGTGCCATGTCATCTTGATGGTAAACAAGGATGTGCTCTTTGTAGTGTGCAGCTAGTAACGACTATTGCTGGGGTATTTATACCATCCACATATGTTGGTATGTATTGTTCCTTCCAGTTCGTAAGCATCTCTTATGTGTTACACAGTACCTTCCACAGCACATGTTCACAGTACAATACCCTAGTGTTGCAGCAATGTTAACATTGGGTCCAGGCTTCTATTTGGGAGTATGGTAACGTGAGATCACAGCAATGGCAAATGAATACATTATTACATAGACCTGTCTGTTGGCCCAATGTAATCCACAGTTGGCACTGTAAGAAATACATCCAGTGTCTGAAGGTACAATAACAGCTCATTTGTCATGACCTCATAACTAGGATATTTTTTTCTCCATAATTTTAATTTTTACCACACTGCAAAAGTTTGATAGCCACTGTTTAAGCAGATTCTCCAGCCTCTCAATACTCCAGCCTTACACCAACATACTGTAGCAGTTAGCTGACACTGATTTAGGCCTTTCTCAAATGCTTAAGAGCAAGAGGTCCCTGGTATAAAAAAGGTAGAGAAATATTGATCTAGAGGATAAGTTAGTGTGACAGTGGACAGCTTGACTTTTAAACAGGAAGGAGCAGTCTGTCTGTCTGTCAGTAAGTCACGTGGCTCTGCCACCGTCACACCCTCACATGCACGCACGCACGCACGCACGCACGCACGCACGCACGCACGCACGCACGCACACACACACACACACACACACACACACACACACACACACACACACACACACACACACACAGTTATTAAGTGTGTAGTCATGACTTAAAGGTCAATGGTTTGTTTGACTGCTGTCATATAAAAAAAGGTCAGACAGTTTACTGTATGATTATTCTGTGGCAGTGAATGGCCATGACATGATTAGGCCTATGCATTCATAGCCTATGAAGTGTGTAGCATATACAGTAAGATGGATTAAACTCTCAATATTTGATGCTATAGATACAAAAAAACATAATGTAACATAAATGCCAGTATTGTTGGATGAGAACCTATAGTGCTTCACACACAGTGGGAGCTAAAGCAGAGGATATATGCTATGCAAAGTTATGCTCGGTAGTTAGCATGAGGGATGACTTTGACCGTGACTTTGACATTAACTCTAGTGAGTTCCATAGTCAGCTACCTAGTACCTACCTACAGTTAAACAGCTAGGTACCTACAGTGATGCTACAGTATGCTAGGTAGTTAGCATGAGGGATGAAGATTATGCCATGCTAGGTAGTTAGCATGAGGGATGAAGATTATGCTATGCTAGGTAGTTAGCATGAGGGAAGCAGAGTATGCTATGCTAGGTAGTTAGCATGAGGGAAGCAGAGTATGCTATGCTAGGCAGTTAGCATGAGGGAAGCAGAGTATGCTATGCTAGGTAGTTAGCATTAGGGATGCCTTTGGCTGTGACTTTGACAGAGTCTCTATGGAGGCTTAATGAGGCAACAGCCACTGAGGGCATGTGGAGCTGCTCTTCTACTCTCCTCTGGCCCACTTTCTCGCTCTCTGCCGCTCTGCTGGAGCCGCATTTATAAGCGGAAAATGTCACACTAAATGTCTGCGTGCGCCATTTCTGAAAAGAATACGTACGTATAAAAATATTGAAAAATGTTAACCCGTTATAAATCAGACTGTCATGCCCTGACCTTAAAGATCCTTGTATGTCTCTATTTTGGTTTGGTCAGGGCGTGAGTTGGGGTGGGCATTCTATGTTTTGTGTTTCTATGATTTTCTATTTCTATGTTTTGGCCGGGTATGGTTCTCAATCAGGGACAGCTGTCTATCGTTGTCTCTGATTGGGAACTATACTAAGGTAGCCTTTTTTCCTACCTGTCATTGTGGGAAGTTGACTTTGTTTAGGGCACATAGCCTTTGAGCTTCACGGTTTGTTTTTCTAGTGTTTATTGCTTTGTTCGGCGTCATTTTGATTTAATAAGGAAAATGTACGCTCACCACGCTGCAACTTGGTCCTCCTCCTTCAACAGCCGTGACACAGACCCATCGTAAAACTGTGCGCGTGTGAACAAGCATTATAACTCCGCCTGTAAAACGCTTATGGTGACAATGACTCCCTTTATTTGCTGTATAATTTGTAACTTTTGGAATTAGGCCTCAGCAGTTTCTCAAAGAAATAGCAACGGTACATTTGATCAAATGGTTTTGGAAGTGTTTTTTATATTTTACTGTAAGCTATTTGGTAACAGACTGTGACAGTGTCAGCAGAACATTTGAATTCAACAATGTCTTCTATTGACTTTTCACCCAACCTAAATATGCTAGACTGCCCACGAATTCTGAAACATTGTCAAGGCTACTGAAAATATGAAATTACAGTAGTTGCATACATAATTCAATGTAAAAGATCAACTGTCTGTGCACCTGTTATTACATTTGACTGTAGGCTATGTTATAAACCACGCTGCATATGGGATTCATAGGTTAGCCTACACACTAAAATCAAAGGGTTCTAAATAGTGCCAAATGAGGGTTATTTGGCTAGTAACCATAGCAGATCCCTTTTTGGATCTATTTAAACGTTTTTTTGAAGGTTCAATAAAGAACCATTCTCATAAGTATCTAAATGTAACCTATATGGTGCTATAAAAACCCTTTGAGGTTCTATAAAGAGGCATTAAAAAAAGTTATAGCACCAAAAAAGGGTACCGCTATTAATTGTAGTCCTATATAGAACCCTTTATGGCTCTTTGTAGAACCTTTATGGAGAAAGGTTATTTACAGAACCATTCTCAATCTCAAAGGTTATCGGAGCATGTGTTTTTATATCAGAGCATGAGTTTTCATATTGGAGGATGTGTTTTTATAGTGGAGCATGTGTTTTTATATCAGAGCATGTGTTTTTATATCGGGGCATGTGTTTTTATATCAGAGCATGTGTTTTTATATCAGAACATGTGTTTTTATATCAGAACATGTGTTTTTATATCAGAGCATATGTTTTTATATCAGAGCAGGTGTTTTTATATCAGATCATGTGTTTTTATATCAGAGCATGTGTTTTTATATCAGAGCATGTGTTTTTAAAGCAGAACATGTGTTTTTATATCAGAGCATGTGTTTTTATATCAGAACATGTGTTTTTATATCAGAGCATGTATTTTTATATCAGAGCATGTGTTTTTATATCAGACCATGTGTTTTTATATCAGAGCATGTGTTTTTACATCAGAGCATGTGTTTTTACATCAGAGCATGTGTTTTTATATCAGAGCATGTGTTTTTATATCAGAGCATGTGTTTTTATATCAGAGCATGTGTTTTTATATCAGAGCATGTGTTTTTGTAGTGGAGCATGTGTTTTTATAGCAGAGCATGTGTTTTTATAGCAGAGCATGTGTTTTTATAGTGGAGCATGTGTTTTTATAGTGGAGCAAGTGTTTTTATATCAGAGCATGTGTTTTTATATCAGAGCATGTGTTTTTATATCAGAGCATGTGTTTTTATATCAGATCATGTGTTTTTATACCAGAGCATGTGTTTTTATATCAGAGCTTGTGTTTATATATCAGAGCATGTGTTTTTATATCAGAGCGTGTGTTTTTATAGTGGAGCATGTGTTTTTATATCAGAGCATGTGTTTTTATATCAGAGCATGTGTTTTTATATCGGAGCATGTGTTTTTATATCAGAGCAGGTGTTTTTATATCAGAGCATGTGTTTTTATATCAGAGCATGTGTTTTTATATCAGAGCATGTGTTTTTAAATCAGAGCATGTGTTTTTATAGTGGAGCATGTGTTTTTATAGTGGAGCATGTGTTTTTATATCAGAGCATGTGTTTTTATATCGGGGCATGTGATTTTATATCAGAGCATGTGTTTTTATATCAGAGCATGTGTTTTTATATCAGAGCATGTGTTTTTAAATCAGAGCATGTGTTTTTATAGTGGAGCATGTGTTTTTATAGTGGAGCATGTGTTTTTATATCAGAGCATGTGTTTTTATATCGGGGCATGTGTTTTTATATCAGAGCATGTGTTTTTATATCAGAGCATGTGTTTTTAAATCAGAGCATGTGTTTTTATAGTGGAGCATGTGTTTTTATAGTGGAGCATGTGTTTTTATATCAGAGCATGTGTTTTTATATCGGGGCATGTGTTTTTATATCAGAGCATGTGTTTTTATATCAGAACATGTGTTTTTATATCAGAGCATGTGTTTTTATATCAGAGCATGTGTTTTTATATCAGAGCATGTGTTTTTATATCAGAGCATGTGTTTTTATATCAGAGCATGTGTTTTTATACCAGAGCATGTGTTTTTATATCAGAGCATGTGTTTTTATATCAGAGCATGTGTTTTTATATCAGAGCGTGTGTTTTTATAGTGGAGCATGTGTTTTTATATCAGAGCATGTGTTTTTATATCAGAGCATGTGTTTTTATATCGGAGCATGTGTTTTTATATCAGAGCAGGTGTTTTTATATCAGAGCATTTGTTTTTATATCAGAGCATGTGTTTTTACATCAGAGCATGTGTTTTTACATCAGAGCATGTGTTTTTATATCAGAGCATGTGTTTTTATATCAGAGCATGTGTTTTTATATCAGAGCATGTGTTTTTATATCAGAGCATGTGTTTTTGTAGTGGAGCATGTGTTTTTATAGCAGAGCATGTGTTTTTATAGCAGAGCATGTGTTTTTATAGTGGAGCATGTGTTTTTATAGTGGAGCAAGTGTTTTTATATCAGAGCATGTGTTTTTATATCAGAGCATGTGTTTTTATATCAGAGCATGTGTTTTTATATCAGATCATGTGTTTTTATACCAGAGCATGTGTTTTTATATCAGAGCTTGTGTTTATATATCAGAGCATGTGTTTTTATATCAGAGCGTGTGTTTTTATAGTGGAGCATGTGTTTTTATATCAGAGCATGTGTTTTTATATCAGAGCATGTGTTTTTATATCGGAGCATGTGTTTTTATATCAGAGCAGGTGTTTTTATATCAGAGCATGTGTTTTTATATCAGAGCATGTGTTTTTATATCAGAGCATGTGTTTTTAAATCAGAGCATGTGTTTTTATAGTGGAGCATGTGTTTTTATAGTGGAGCATGTGTTTTTATATCAGAGCATGTGTTTTTATATCGGGGCATGTGTTTTTATATCAGAGCATGTGTTTTTATATCAGAGCATGTGTTTTTAAATCAGAGCATGTGTTTTTATAGTGGAGCATGTGTTTTTATAGTGGAGCATGTGTTTTTATATCAGAGCATGTGTTTTTATATCGGGGCATGTGTTTTTATATCAGAGCATGTGTTTTTATATCAGAACATGTGTTTTTATATCAGAGCATGTGTTTTTATATCAGAGCATGTGTTTTTATATCAGAGCATGTGTTTTTATATCAGAGCATGTGTTTTTATATCAGAGCATGTGTTTTTATACCAGAGCATGTGTTTTTATATCAGAGCATGTGTTTTTATATCAGAGCATGTGTTTTTATATCAGAGCGTGTGTTTTTATAGTGGAGCATGTGTTTTTATATCAGAGCATGTGTTTTTATATCAGAGCATGTGTTTTTATATCGGAGCATGTGTTTTTATATCAGAGCAGGTGTTTTTATATCAGAGCATTTGTTTTTATATCAGAGCATGTGTTTTTATATCAGAGCATGTGTTTTTAAATCAGAGCATGTGTTTTTATAGTGGAGCATGTGTTTTTATATCAGAGCATGTGTTTTTATATCGGGGCATGTGTTTTTATATCAGAGCATGTGTTTTTATATCAGAGCATGTGTTTTTATATCAGAGCATGTGTTTTTAAATCAGAGCATGTGTTTTTATAGTGGAGCATGTGTTTTTATAGTGGAGCATGTGTTTTTATATCAGAGCATGTGTTTTTATATCGGGGCATGTGTTTTTATATCAGAGCATGTGTTTTTATATCAGAGCATGTGTTTTTAAATCAGAGCATGTGTTTTTATAGTGGAGCATGTGTTTTTATAGTGGAGCAGGTGTTTTTATATCAGAGCATGTGTTTTTATATCAGAGCATGTGTTTTTATATCAGAGCATGTGTTTTTAAATCAGAGCATGTGTTTTTATAGTGGAGCATGTGTTTTTATAGTGGAGCATGTGTTTTTATATCAGAGCATGTGTTTTTATATCGGGGCATGTGTTTTTATATCAGAGCATGTGTTTTTATATCAGAGCATGTGTTTTTAAATCAGAGCATGTGTTTTTATAGTGGAGCATGTGTTTTTATAGTGGAGCATGTGTTTTTATATCAGAGCATGTGTTTTTATATCGGGGCATGTGTTTTTATATCAGAGCATGTGTTTTTATATCAGAACATGTGTTTTTATATCAGAGCATGTGTTTTTATATCAGAGCATGTGTTTTTATATCAGAGCATGTGTTTTTATATCAGAGCATGTGTTTTTATATCAGAGCATGTGTTTTTATACCAGAGCATGTGTTTTTATATCAGAGCATGTGTTTTTATATCAGAGCATGTGTTTTTATATCAGAGCGTGTGTTTTTATAGTGGAGCATGTGTTTTTATATCAGAGCATGTGTTTTTATATCAGAGCATGTGTTTTTATATCGGAGCATGTGTTTTTATATCAGAGCAGGTGTTTTTATATCAGAGCATTTGTTTTTATATCAGAGCATGTGTTTTTATATCAGAGCATGTGTTTTTAAATCAGAGCATGTGTTTTTATAGTGGAGCATGTGTTTTTATATCAGAGCATGTGTTTTTATATCGGGGCATGTGTTTTTATATCAGAGCATGTGTTTTTATATCAGAGCATGTGTTTTTATATCAGAGCATGTGTTTTTAAATCAGAGCATGTGTTTTTATAGTGGAGCATGTGTTTTTATAGTGGAGCATGTGTTTTTATATCAGAGCATGTGTTTTTATATCGGGGCATGTGTTTTTATATCAGAGCATGTGTTTTTATATCAGAGCATGTGTTTTTAAATCAGAGCATGTGTTTTTATAGTGGAGCATGTGTTTTTATAGTGGAGCATGTGTTTTTATATCAGAGCATGTGTTTTTATATCGGGGCATGTGTTTTTATATCAGAGCATGTGTTTTTATATCAGAGCATGTGTTTTTATATCAGAGCATGTGTTTTTATATCAGAGCAATCAAAGGACTCATATATACAACATTGGAAAAACGAAACAAAATACCAAAGCCGACTAAATTGCTATCTGATCCTAAACAGAGAATATGAATTGGCTGAATATCTCTACTCTGTCAGAGATACGAAGCAGAGACAGATCTTTACCAAGTACAGGCTGAGTGACCACCGATTGGCAATAGAAACCGGCAGTGTCACGTTCCTGACCTGTTTTCTGTTGTTTTGTATGTGTTTAGTTGGTCAGGACGTGAGCTGGGTGGGAATTCTATGTTGTGTGTCTAGTTTGTCTGTTTCTATGTCCAGCCTAATGTGGTTCTCAATCAGAGGCAGATGGTAATCGTTGTCATTGATTGAGAATCATATATAGGAGGCTTGTTTTGTGTTGGGATTTTGTGGGTGTTTGTTTCCTGTCTCTGTGATTGTCTGCACCAGATAGGTCTGTGTCGGTTTTTGCACATTTGTTATTTTGTATTGTTGTTTGTAGTGTTTTACTTGTTCTTTATTAAACATGTTTAACACTAGCCGCGCTGCACTTTGGTCCTCTCCTTCACCCCTGGAAGAAAACCGTTACAGGCAGACATAAAAAGACATGGCTACCCAAAGAGGAGCGTGTATGTGGTCACTGCACGACAGGGGAGGTAGAAACAGAGATGCACTTTCTCATTTACTGTGATAAATATTCCTCACCAAGAGATTCATTATTCACAGAAATGACTACATTTATTCCAAATTTTAACTTATTAAACCCAGAGGAAAAACTAAAAATACTCATGGGCGAAAGAGCAATGGCTCCTCTTGCAGCAAAATATGTATTTGCCTGCCATAGCCTGAGGGACACTGAATAATAACATCTGCATAGTAAGCAGTAACTTACTTATTATGACTGTTATTGTTATTACTGTTATTGTTATTACTATTATTATTGTTGTTTATCATTCCAAAAAGTAGTGGTATGGGTGGTAATGGTAATGATAGCAGTTTAATGATGGTGGTGGTGGTAGTGGTGGTAATGATGATAGTAGTTGTAGTACCGATGTAATGGTGAAGATGACCGTTATTTAGTTATAAGTTAGTTTTTTTTGTTGTTATTTTATTATAATGTATATTGTATACATTGTTGCTTTGGCAATATCGACACAATGTTTTTCATGCCAATAAAGAAGCTTGAATTTGAATTTGAATTTGCATGTGTTTTTATATCAGAGCATATGTTTTTATATCAGAGCATGTGCTTTTATATCAGAACAGGTTTTTTTATATCAGAGCATGTGTTTTTATATCAGAGCATGTGTTTTTATATCAGAGCATGTGTTTTTATATCAGAGCATGTGTTTTTATATCGGGGCATGTGTTTTTATATCAGAGCATGTGTTTTTATAGTGGAGCAAGTGTTTTTATATCAGAGCATGTGTTACGAACAATGAGGACAATTGTAAGGATTCAGGCGCAGAGAGCAAAGGTAATGGGGAAAACCACTCTTTAATGTCAAACCAGAATAACAACTGGTAACGCCAAAAACATTTGGCGTAAAATCCGACTTGAATAAAGTACACACTGGAAAATAAATCCAGACTGTGGAAAAACCCCAACGTGAAAATAACAACCTCATACAAAAACAGAGAGACAAGCCCGCACAAACAGGAACGGGCTAAACAAACTTAAATAACACCACCCTAACAACCAAACAATAAACAGGTGAAATCAATTAGTCAAAACCAAAGGAAAAGGAAAAAGGGATCGGTGGCAGCTAGTAGACTGGCGACGACGACCGCCGAGCGCCACTCGAACAGGAAGGGAGGCCACCTTCGGTAATACTCGTTACAGTACCCCCCTCCTGACGCGCAGCTCCCGCAGCGCGCCGACGCCGGCCTCGAGGACGACCCGGGGGCCGAGGCGCAGGGCGATCCGGATGGAGGCGATGGAACTCTCTCAGCATAGATGGATCCAATATATCCCCCACCGGGACCCAGCACCTCTCCTCCGGACCGTACCCCTCCCAGTCCACGAGGTACTGCAGGCCCCTCACCCGGCGTCTGGAATCCAGAATGGACCTTATCCTGTACGCCGGGGACCCCTCTATATCCAGAGGGGGTGGAGGGACCTCCGGCACCTCACCTTCCTGCATGGGACCAGCTACCACCGGCCTGAGGAGAGACACATGAAATGAGGGGTTAATACGATAATACGAAGGAAGTAACAATCGGTAACACACCTCATTTATTCTCCTCAGGACTTTAAATGGCCCTACACACTGCGGACCCAGCTTCCGGCAGGGCAAGCGGAGGGGCAGGTTTCGGGTCGAGAGCCAGACCCTATCCCCCGGTGCAAACACGGTGGCCTCACTGCGGTGACGGTCAGCGCTCTTCTTCTGCCGTCTACTCGCCTGACGCAGAGACTCCTGGACGGCTCTCCAAGTCTCCTTAGAGCGCTGTACCCACTCCTCCACCGCAGGAGCCTCGGTCTGACTCTGATGCCATGGTGCCAGAACCGGCTGATACCCCAACACACACTCAAATGGTGACATGTTGGTAGAGGAGTGGCTTAGTGAGTTCTGAGCAATCTCTGCCCAGGGGATGTATCTTGACCACTCCCCTGGCCGGTCCTGGCAATACGACCGCAGAAACCTACCCACCTCCTGGTTCACTCTCTCCACCTGCCCATTACTCTCCGGGTGATACCCCGATGTAAGGCTGATGGAGACCCCCAAATGCTCCATAAACGCCTTCCATATTCTGGAAGTGAACTGGGGACCCCGATCAGAAACAATATCCTCTGGCACCCCGTAGTGCCGGAAGACATGGGTAAATAATGCCTCCGCAGTCTGCAGGGCCGTAGGGAGACCGGGCAACGGGATAAGACGGCAGGACTTAGAGAACCGATCCACAACGACCAGGATCGTAGTGTTCCCCTGAGATGGAGGTAAGTCAGTCAGAAAATCCACCGAAAGATGGGACCACGGCCGTTGTGGAACGGGGAGGGGTTGTAACTTCCCTCGAGGCAGGTGCCTAGGAGCCTTACTCTGAGTGCACACCGAACAGGAAGAGACATAGAATCGCACATCCCTCTCCAAGGTGGGCCACCAGTACTTCCCCCTAAGACCTCGCACTGTCCTCGAAATACCCGGGTGACCTGACGAGAGTATACCATGAGCCCATCGAATCAATTGATCACGAACAGCGAGCGGTACATACCTGCGCCCCTCCGGGCACTGTGGAGGCGCAGGTTCCTCCCTTAACGCCCGCTCGATGTCCGCGTCCACCTCCCATACTATCGGTGCCACCAACTTGGCCGCCGGAATGATGGGAGTAGGATCGATGGACCGCTCCTCTGAGTCATAGAGGCGAGACAGCGCGTCGGCCTTAGTGTTGAGGGAACCTGGTCGATACGAGATCGTAAAACGAAATCTGGTGAAATACATGGCCCACCTTGCCTGACGCGGATTCAGTCTCTTAGCTGATCGGATATACTCCAGGTTACGGTGGTCAGTCCAGATGAGGAAAGGGTGCTTAGCCCCCTCAAGCCAGTGTCTCCACACCTTCAGGGCTTTAACCATAGCCAACAACTCCCTATCCCCCACATCATAATTCCGCTCCGCTGGCCCGAGTTTTTTCGAAAAAAAAGCACAAAGGCGGAGTTTTGGTGGCACACCCGAGCGCTGTGAGAGCACCGCTCCAACCCCAGCCTCGGATGCGTCCACCTCTACTATAAACGCCAAAGAAGGGTCCGGATGCGCCAACACTGGCGCCTCGGTAAACAGCACCTTCTACCTACAGAAGGCTCTGTCTGCCTCTGCTGACCACTGCAAACGCACCGGCCCCCCCTTCAGCAGTGAGGTAATAGGGGCTGGTACCTGACCAAAACCCCGGATAAACCTCCGGTAGTAATTGGCAAACCCTAAGAACCGCTGCACCTCTTTTACCGTGGTCGGAGTCGGCCAATTACGCACGGCTTTTACGCGGTCACCCCCTATATCCACCCCCGAGCTGGAAATGCGATAACCCAGGAAGGAAACGGCTTGTTTAGAAAACTCACATTTCTCCGCCTTCACGTACAGGTCATGCTCCAGCAGTCGCCCAAGAACCTTGCGCACCAGAGACACATGCGCGGCGCGTGTAGCGGAGTAGATCAAAATATCGTCAATATACACCACCACACCCTGTCCGTGCAGGTCTCTGAGAATCTCGTCAACAAAGGATTGAAAGACAGCTGGAGCATTCTTTAACCCGTACGGCATGACGAGGTACTCATAATGGCCCGATGTAGTACTAAACGCGGTTTTCCACTCATCTCCCTCCCGAATACGCACCAGATTATACGCGCTCCTGAGATCCAGTTTCGTGAAGAACCGTGCTCCGTGGAATGATTCCATCGCCGTAGCGATGAGAGGTAGTGGGTAACTAAAACCCACCGTGATGGAATTGAGACCTCGATAATCAATACACGGACGCAACCCACCATCCTTTTTCTTCACAAAAAAGAAACTCGAGGAGACGGGTGACATGGAGGGCCGAATGAATCCCTGTCCCAGAGCTTCCGTGACATATGTCTCCATAGCCAACGTCTCCTCCTGGGACAAAGGATACACATGACTCCTGGGAAGTGCAGCGTTTACCTGGAGGTTTATCACGCAATCCCCCTGTCGATGGGGTGGTAATTGGGTCGCCTTCTTTTTACTGAAAGCGATAGCCAAATCGGCATACTCAGCGGGAATGCGCACGGTGGAAACCTGGTCTGGACTCTCCACCGTTGTCGCACCGATGGAAACTCCTACACACCTGCCTGAACACTCATCAGACCACCCCTGTAGAGCTCCCTGTTTCCACGAAATCGTCGGATTGTGAATAGCCAGCCAGGGAATCCCCAGCACCACCGGAAACGCAGGTGAATCGATAAGAAACAGACTAATCCGTTCCTTATGATTCCCCTGCGTAATCATCTCCAAAGGAATTGTGGCCTCCCTGACCAGCCCTGACCCTAACGGTCGACTATCTAAGGAGTGCACAGGGAAAGGGGGGTCTACCTTAACTAACGGAATCCTCAACTTCTGAGCGAGTCCGCGATCTATAAAGTTCCCAGCTGCGCCTGAATCGACTAGCGCCTTATGCTGGAGAGAGGGAAAAAATTTAAGGAAACATATTAACAAAAACATGTGACCAACAGGAAGCTCTGGGAGAGTGTGGTGCTGACTCACCTGAGGTGACCGAGGAGTGTTCTGCCTGCCCCCTCGATTCCCAGATGAACTCCTCCAGCACCGACCGGAAGTGTGCCCTCTTCGGCCACAACTGGTACAGGAGGAGCCTCCTCCGATCTCCCTAGATGCTGCCCCTCCTAGCTCCATCGGGATGGGAGCAGGAGGGTCAGGAGATGGAACGGACAGGACCCTTTCAGAACGTCCGCGAGCAGCTAGCAGATGGTCTAACCGTATAGACATGTCTATTAGTTCATCCAAACTTAGCGTAGTGTCCCGACAAGCCAGCTCTCTGCGGACGTCCTCTCTCAGGCTACACCTGTAATGGTCTATCAGGGCCCTGTCGTTCCACCCTGCTCCAGCGGCCAAGGTCCGGAAATCCAGCGCGAAGTCCTGCGCGCTCCTCGTCCCCTGTCGTAGATAGAACAATCTCTCACCCACCGCTCGGCCATCTGGAGGGTGATCGAACACGGCCCGAAAACGGCGGGTGAACTCCGGGTAGTGACCCCTCGCTGAGTCGGCCCCGTTCCAGACCGCATTGGCCCACTCTAGGGCTCTACCCGTCAGGCAGGAGACGAGGACACTCACGCTCTCTTCGTCCGAGGGAGCTGGTCGGACGGTGGCCACGTACAGATCTAATTGTAGCAGGAATCCCTGGCACCCCGCCGCCGCTCCATCGTACTGGCTTGGAGGCGTAATACGCAAGGCGCTGGTACCGGATTCCGCTGGAGGAGATGGTATAGTTGCTGGAGGGAGGGTAGGTGGGTTAGTAGGGAGACCACTCCTCTCCCAACGATCCATCCTCTCCATCATAAGATCCATAGCTGATCCGATGCGATGGAGGATGGACGTGTGATGAAGGACTCTCTCCTCCATCGTGGGGAGAGGGGTGGTCGCTGCTCCTGCTGGCTCCATAGTAAGGTGCGGGCTTCTGTTACGAACAATGAGGACAATTGTAAGGAGTCAGGCGCAGAGAGCAAAGGTAATGGGGAAAACCACTCTTTAATGTCCAACCAGAATAACAACTGGTAACGTCAAAAACATTTGGCGTAAAATCCGACTTGAATAAAGTACACACTGGAAAATAAATGCAGACTGTGGAAAAACCCCAACGTGAAAATAACAACCTCATACAAAAACAGAGAGACAAGCCCGCACAAACAGGAACGGGCTAAACGAACTTAAATAACACCACCCTAACAACCAAACAATAAACAGGTGAAATCAATTAGTCAAAAGCAAAGGAAAAGGAAAAAGGGATCGGTGGCAGCTAATAGACCGGCGACGACGACCGCCGAGCGCCACTCGAACAGGAAGTGAGGCCACCTTCGGTAATACTCGTTACAGCATGTGTTTTTATATCGGGGCATGTGTTTTTATATCAGAGCATGTGTTTTTATATCAGAGCATGTGTTTTTATATCAGAGCATGTGTTTTTATATCAGAGCATGTGTTTTTATATCAGAGCATGTGTTTTTATATCGGAGCATGTGTTTTTATAGTGGAGCATGTGTTTTTATATCAGAGCATGTGTTTTTATAGTGGAGCAGTTGTTTTTATATCGGAGCATGTGTTTTTATATCGGAGCATGTGTTTTTATATCAGATCAGGTGTTTTTATATCAGAGCATGTGTTTTTATATCAGAGCATGTGTTTTTATAGTGGAGCAGTTGTTTTTATATCAGAGCATGTGTTTTTATAGTGGAGCATGTGTTTTTATAGTGGAGCAAGTGTTTTTATATCAGAGCATGTGTTTTTATATCGGGGCATGTGTTTTTATATCAGAGCATGTGTTTTTATAGTGGAGCATGTGTTTTTATAGTGGAGCATGTGTTTTTATAGTGGAGCATGTGTTTTTATAGTGGAGCATGTGTTTTTATAGTGGAGCATGTGTTTTTATATCAGAGCACGTGTTTTTATATCAGAGCATGTGTTTTTATATCAGAGCATGTGTTTTTAAAGTGGAGCATGTGTTTTTATATCAGAGCACGTGTTTTTATATCAGAGCATGTGTTTTTATAGTGGAGCATGTGTTTTTATAGTGGAGCAAGTGTTTTTATATCAGAGCATGTGTTTTTATAGTGGAGCATGTGTTTTTATATCAGATCAGGTGTTTTTATATCAGAGCATGTGTTTTTATATCAGAGCATGTATTTTTATAGTGGAGCATGTGTTTTTATATCAGAGCATGTATTTTTATAGTGGAGCATGTGTTTTTATATCAGAGCATGTGCTTTTATATCAGAGCATGTGTTTTTATAGTGGAGCATGTGTTTTTATATCAGAGCATGTATTTTTATAGTGGAGCATGTGTTTTTATATCAGAGCATGTGCTTTTATATCAGAGCATGTGTTTTTATATCAGAACATGTGTTTTTATAGTGGAGCATGTGTTTTTATATCAGAGCATGTATTTTTATAGTGGAGCATGTGTTTTTATATCAGAGCATGTGCTTTTATATCAGAGCATGTGTTTTTATAGTGGAGCAAGTGTTTTTATATCAGAGCATGTGTTTTTATAGTGGAGCAAGTGTTTTTATATCAGAGCATGTGTTTTTATATCAGAGCATGTGTTTTTATATCAGAGCATGTGTTTTTATATCAGAGCATGTGTTTTTATATCAGAGCATGTGTTTTTATATCAGAGCATGTATTTTTATAGTGGAGCATGTGTTTTTATATCAGAGCATGTGCTTTTATATCAGAGCATGTGTTTTTATAGTGGAGCAAGTGTTTTTATATCAGAGCATGTGTTTTTATAGTGGAGCAAGTGTTTTTATATCAGAGCATGTGTTTTTATATCAGAGCATGTGTTTTTATATCAGAGCATGTGTTTTTATAGTGGAGCAAGTGTTTTTATATCAGAGCATGTGTTTTTATATCAGAGCATGTGTTTTTATATCAGAGCATGTGTTTTTATATCAGAGCATGTGGTTTTATATCAGAGCATGTGTTTTTATAGTGGAGCATGTGTTTTTATATCGGGGCATGTGTTTTTATATCAGAGCATGTGTTTTTATATCAGAACATGTGTTTTTATATCAGAGCATGTGTTTTTATATCAGAGCATGTGTTTTTATATCAGAGCATGTGTTTTTATATCGGGGCATGTGTTTTTATATCAGAGCATGTGTTTTTATATCAGAGCATGTGTTTTTATATCAGAGCATGTGTTTTTATATCAGAGCATGTGTTTTTATATCAGAGCATGTGTTTTTATATCAGAACATGTGTTTTTATATCAGAACATGTGTTTTTATATCGGGGCATGTGTTTTTATATCAGAGCATGTGTTTTTATGTCAGAGCATGTGTTTTTATATCAGAGCATGTGTTTTTATATCAGAGCATGTGTTTTTATATCAGAGCATGTGTTTTTATATCAGAGCATGTGTTTTTACATCAGAGCATGTGTTTTTATATCGGGGCATGTGTTTTTATATCAGAGCATGTGTTTTTATATCAGAGCATGTGTTTTTATAAAGAGGCATGTGTTTTTATATCAGAGCATGTGTTTTTATATCAGAACATGTGCTTTTATAGTGGAGCATGTGTTTTTATATCAGAGCATGTGTTTTTATATCAGAGCATGTGTTTTTATATCAGAGCATGTGTTTTTATATCAGAGCATGTGTTTTTACATCAGAGCATGTGTTTTTATATCGGGGCATGTGTTTTTATATCAGAGCATGTGTTTTTATATCAGAGCATGTGTTTTTATATCGGGGCATGTGTTTTTATATCAGAGCATGTGTTTTTATATCAGAGCATGTGTTTTTATATCAGAGCATGTGTTTTTATATCAGAACATGTGTTTTTATATCGGAGCATGTGTTTTTATATCAGAGCATGTGTTTTTATATCAGAGCAGGTGTTTTTATTTCAGAGCATTTGTTTTTATATCAGAGCATGTGTTTTTATATCAGAGCATGTGTTTTTATATCAGAACATGTGTTTTTATATCAGAACATGTGTTTTTATATCAGAACATGTGTTTTTATATCAGAACATGTGTTTTTATATCGGAGCATGTGTTTTTATATCAGAGCATGTGTTTTTATATCAGAGCAGGTGTTTTTATTTCAGAGCATTTGTTTTTATATCAGAGCATGTGTTTTTATATCAGAGCATGTGTTTTTATATCAGAACATGTGTTTTTATATCAGAACATGTGTTTTTATATCTGAGCAGGTGTTTTTATATCGGAGCATGTGTTTTTATATCAGACCATGTGTTTTTATATCAGAGCATGTGTTTTTATATCAGAGCATGTGTTTTTATATCAGACCATGTGTTTTTATATCAGAGCATGTGTTTTTATATCAGAGCATGTGTTTTTATATCAGACCATGTGTTTTTATATCAGAGCATGTGTTTTTATATCAGAGCATGTGTTTTTATTTCAGAGCATGTGTTTTTATATCAGAGCATGTGTTTTTATATCAGAGCATGTGTTTTTATATCAGAGCATGTGTTTTTATATCAGAGCATGTGTTTTTATATCAGAGCATGTGTTTTTATATCAGAGCATGTGTTTTTATATCAGAGCATGTGTTTTTATATCAGAGCATGTGTTTTTATATCAGAGCATGTGTTTTTATATCAGAGCATGTGTTTTTATATCAGAGCATGTGTTTTTATATCAGAGCATGTGTTTTTATATCTGGGCATGTGTTTTTATATCAGAGCAGGTGTTTTTATATCAGAGCATGTGTTTTTATATCAGAGCATGTGTTTTTATATCAGAGCATGTGTTTTTATATCAGAGCATGTGTTTTTATATCAGAGCAATCAAAGGACTCATATATACAACATTGGAAAAACGAAACAAAATCCCAAAGCCGACTAAATTGCTATCTGACCCTAAACAGAGAATATGAATTGGCTGAATATCTCTACTCTGTCAGAGATACGAAGCAGAGACAGATCCTTACCAAGTACAGGCTGAGTGACCACCGATTGGCAATAGAAACCGGCAAACATAAAAAGACATGGCTACCCAAAGAGGAGCGTGTATGTGGTCACTGCACGACAGGGAAGGTAGAAACAGAGATGCACTTTCTCCTTTACTGTGATAAATATTCCTCACCAAGAGATTCATTATTCACAGAAATGACTACATTTATTCAAAATTTTAACTTATTAAACCCAGAGGAAAAACTAAAAATACTCATGGGCAAAGGAGCAATGGCTCCTCTTGCAGCCAAATATGTATTTGCCTGCCATAGCCTGAGGGACACTGAATAATAACATCTGCATAGTAAGCAGTAACTTACTTATTATGACTGTTATTGTTATTACTGTTATTGTTATTACTATTATTATTGTTGTTTATCATTCCAAAAAGTAGTGGTATGGGTGGTAATGGTAATGATAGCAGTTTAATGATGGTGGTGGTGGTAGTGGTGGTAATGATGATAGTAGTTGTAGTACCGATGTAATGGTGAAGATGACCGTTATTTAGTTATAAGTTAGTTATAGTTTAATTTTTAAATGTTTTATTACAATGTATATTGTATACATTGTTGCTTTGGCAATATTGACACAATGTTTTTCATGCCAATAAAGCAGCTTGAATTTGAATTTGAATTTGCATGTGTTTTTATATCAGAGCATATGTTTTTATATCAGAGCATGTGTTTTTATATCAGAGCATGTGTTTTTATATCAGAGCATGTGCTTTTATATCAGAGCATGTGTTTTTATATCAGAGCATGTGTTTTTATATCAGAGCATGTGTTTTATCAGAGCATGTGTTTTTATAGTGGAGCATGTGCTTTTATATCAGAGCATGTGTTTTTATATCAGAGCATGTGTTTTTATAGTGGAGCATGTGCTTTTATATCAGAGCATGTGTTTTTATATCAGAGCATGTGTTTTTATAGTGGAGCATGTGTTTTTATATCAGAGCATGTGTTTTTATATCAGAGCATGTGTTTTTATATCAGAGCATGTGTTTTTATATCAGAGCATGTGTTTTTATATCAGAGCATGTGTTTTTATAGTGGAGCATGTGTTTTTATAGTGGAGCATGTGTTTTAATATCAGAGCATGTGTTTTTATATCAGAGCATGTGTTTTTATATCAGAGCATGTGTTTTTATATCAGAGCATGTGTTTTTATATCAGAGCATGTGTTTTTATATCAGAGCATGTGTTTTTATATCAGAGCATGTGTTTTTATATCAGAGCATGTATTTTTATATCAGAACATGTGTTTTTATATCGGGGCATGTGTTTTTATAGTGGAGCATGTGTTTTTATATCAGAACATGTGTTTTTATAGTGGAGCATGTGTTTTTATATCAGAACATGTGTTTTTATAGTGGAGCATGTGTTTTTATAGTGGAGCATGTGTTTTTACATCAGAGCATGTGTTTTTATAGTGGAGCATGTGCTTTTATAGTGGAGCATGTGTTTTTATATCAGAGCATGTGTTTTTATATCAGAGCATGTGTTTTTATAGTGGAGCATGTGTTTTTATATCAGAGCATGTGTTTTTTCATATCAGAGCATGTGTTTTTATACCAGAGCATGTGTTTTTATAGTGGAGCATGTGTTTTTATATCAGAGCATGTGTTTTTATATCAGAGCATGTGTTTTTATATCAGAGCATGTGTTTTTAAATCAGAGCATGTGTTTTTATATCAGAGCATGTGTTTTTATATCAGACCATGTGTTTTTAAATCAGAGCATGTGTTTTTATATCAGAGCATGTGTTTTTATATCAGAGCATGTGTTTTTATATCAGAGCATGTGTTTTTATATCAGAGCATGTGTTTTTATATCGGGGCATGTGTTTTTATAGTGGAGCCCATCAACCTTATCACCCATCACCCATCAACCTTAGTTTGAGGAGCATACACTCGCTGCCCGACAGGTGATAGTCCGCCCAAAATCTGTATGCCATGGGCTCTCCGACCTTGTTCCTGCACCTACCCAGTGGTTATTTTGGGAAACCAAGTGAAATCTGTTCGGGAACTAACATGTTTTCGCAACAAAACATATTTCACCTTACTGTTGACAACCAGTCTGCGGACATGAGAAATGAATAAGGGAAAGAGAGGAGGAGATGGAAAAGCATGGTGGTCAGATATTATGTATATTATAGCTAAAGGTAATGTGTCACCCAATGAATTATGAAAATATAAAACATTCCCTATTATTATGCTATTCAAAATCAATACAAATTCACTAATTGTAGGCTAACTGTAAGACGCCCTGCACAATCAATGAACCAACAGAATCGCCTAGGGCTATACGTTCTCTTTCAGACTCATGGATACACATTTAGGAGTGTCGCATTTGGTAACCTGTCCATCCAGTATGCACAATGATACAATCCACACTCAAAGGCTAGAACATTTATTTATCTAAAACATCTTAAATCGGTTTTGTTTGATGTTATTCTGCCATGCATGCGGTATTCTATGTATTGTATGAAGGTGCAATGATAATTGTTATTCAGGTTGTTTTTTATATGTGTATGCGTGTTTTGAATTAATCATCACCTGAGGAAGCATAGTCCATTTTGCTGTGTTAGGCTTTGAAACAACATCCACAACAACCATGTTTCAAACTGTTTCAACCTGCTGTTGAACTGTTTTGATGATCAGTGTTTGATGTGATTTTCAATTTCATTTGCTGTCACGCCCTGACCTTAGAGAGCCTTTTTTATGTCTCTTTTTGGTTTGGTCAGGGTGTGATTTGGGTGGGCATTCTATGTCCCTTACTTCTATGATTTTGTGTTTCTATGGTTTGGCCGGGTATGGTTCTCAATCAGGGACAGCTGTCTATCGTTGTCTCTGATTGGCAACCATACTTAGGTAGCCCTTTTCCCTCATTGGGGGTGGGTAGTTATCTTTGTTAGTGGCACTATAGCCCTGTTTAGCTTCACGGTCGTTTCTTTGTTTTCTTGTTTTGTTGGCGACATTTTTCTAAAAATAAAAGGAATATGTACGCTCACCACGCTGCACTTTGGTCTCCTTCCGACGACGGCCGTGACATTTGTATTGATGTCAGAGTGGTTAGAGGAACAATAAAGCCCTGAGTACCAGACCATTAGGACCTGGTGGAGGGACAATAGAGCCATGAGTACCAGACCATTAGAACCTGATGGAGGGACCTTAGAGCCCTGAGTACCAGGCCATCAGGACCTGATGGTAGTTAGCAAATTGGGCACTATGCCCTGATGAAGACAGCTTCACTGTAGAAACGTTGGACATAACATTTTAGCATCTGAGCTCCCACAGTGTGCGGCTTTTCTTTATTTTTTTAAGTGTTCCACTCCACTAGCCAGCACCTCGCCTAAATAGGTGTGCGTTTCTTTCGCCTCTAGTAAATTGGGCACTACCAAAGCATGTGCATAAAAGGAGATTACCGTGATTCAACAGTCACGTGGAAATTGACTTGCTGTCATGACTTAGTCACAGTCACACTGTGTACCTGGGCTGGGGGAGGATGCTCGGCGCTCATCCCTGGGCCGATCACAGGAAGTGAACTCACCAGGTCGTCGCTGCGCTGCTGCTGCTGCCTTGGTTGTGTGAGAGATGTGTACAGTACACCATCGCCACCATCTCTTTCTGAGTACCCCATGTCATCTGTGGAGCTTCGAAATGTGTTGTTATTGTCGGTATAAACCTTGTTCTATTACACTGTGTTCCTCAGAGTGACATTGAAGGAATTTTAAGTCTAACCACTCTAAGTCCACACATTATGCTTCTGTGAAAAATAGTCTTGCTGTGCAGGGCTCTTGTGCAAAATAGACAAGATAATCGTAAATTGGGGCCCTTAACTTCTCATTGTAGTGCAGAAGCCATTCTAATGATTCCGTCTACGTTGTCTTCCCCTGTATCATGTCTCTCTATAAATCAGAGTGAGGTAAAGAGCTGTGTGGATAATTAGCTTCCCTGTTGTTCTCGTTGTGTTGTAGAACAGATAATGTGTGTATAGAGTAGGTCTGGACCACAGCCATTGCCGGCAATAAGGCCCCTATGGAGAGACACACACTGTGTAGCTACTTCGCACAACCATTGGACAGAGAGAGTTCACTGCTTTAATTAGCTAGAAGGAGCCTGTGTGTTGTACCAACAGAGGAGAGATTTGTCACGGCCTCAGGCTTCACTATAAAGGATTGTACCCTTATGCCAGTGGACTCTCATAGTAATTGAACTGTCCAAGCACTTTCCAATAACGTGATAAGTGATGGTGTTCTAGATTTAGAAACATTTATGCAGTATTGGTAAATGTTTTTTAGTAAATATATATTTGTTCCTGTGTCCCAATTGCTACATATTTCACTTATTCTTGCTATTGGATGTCAGACTTGAGTGTGAAATTGAACAAACATTGTGTTGAAGATCAGCACAGGGTGGATCATGCTCATTATTATGGATCTGTCCAGTTCCAGATATGACCTCATATTGTGGACCGGCAGTTTTACAGCAGTCCAACAGAGGGGGCCATTGCACAGCCTTTCATTCTGTGTCAGTGGTCAATGCCTCTGCTACTGTGGTGTGTTGCTCACTGAGTACAGTACATACCCATATGATAACCATACCATTTAGATGTTATCTGAAAATATGTTTGTTCCATATCTCTTCCCTGTTTGTCCTGAATATCCCCTCTAAACACACAGTACAATGCTTCAGGGAGTCACAGGCTGCAAAAGTGTGCCTTATGCCAAAAGACTGTGCTCCTTTTAATGGACCAGTGTATGTGACCACAAGAAGTCATCAGTCTATTTTTGGGACTACAGACTAACCTTCATCTTACACCACTCTCTGTTCCTCTCCTCTCCTCTGTCCCTCCAGCCCACACAGGGGTCAGGAAGAGTTCACTGGTGGCACAGACCGCCAGGGGCCCCAGTGTAAGCTGTACAGTGCTGTGGCAGGGAAGCACTTTGTGGTGACTAAGTCCTACCAGCCACAGGCCGAAGGGGAGATCACCCTGTACCAGAACGACAGGGTCAAAGGTGAACATCCCACCCACTGCTCTTGGTTTTTTTCCAGAGGAAAGCAGTGCTTGAATTGGGTCACATGTTCTACTGCTTAAGTACCCCTGTATATTTGCTCTGAAATATGAACATCGTTCCTCACTGTGTATTTATTCCTCATGTTATTATATTTCTATTATTGTTCTCTCTGCATTGTTGGGAAGGGCCCGTAAGTAAGCATTTCACAGTTAGTCTACACCTGTCAGAGTAAGGCCCAAAAAACTGTCAAAGACTCCAGTCACCCTAGCCATAGACTGTTCTCTCTGCTACTCCACGGCAAGCGGTACCGGAGTGCCAAGTCTAGGTCAAAAAGGCTCCTTAACAGCTTCTATCCCCAAGCCATAAGACTGCTGAACAATTAATCAAATGGCCACCCGGAGTATTTATATTTTTACACTGCTGCTACTCTCTGTTTATTATCTATGCATAATAACCTTACCCCTACCTACATGTACAAATGACCTCGACTATACTGTACCCCCACACATTGACACGGTACCCCCTGTAAATAGCCTCGTTATTATTATTTTATTGTGTTACTCTTATTTAGTTTTTTACTTTAGTTACTTAGTAAATACTTTTTTTAACTCTATTTCTTGAATTGCATTGTTGGTTAAGGGCTCGTAAGCATTTCATGGTAAGGTCTACTATAACTGTTGTATTCGCCACATGTGACAAATACAATTTGATTTGATTTGGTTATTTATGAAGCAAGTAACAAATACAATTTGATTTGATCTTGCCATTTAAATGAGTACCAGAGCCTTTTTAATTCCACTCCCAACTCTGAAGGGAAGAGATATTAGAGGGAGCAGTCTTTGTAGCCACTCAGAGGGATGTTATTCAGAAGTGAAGCAGTCATCTGCCAGGACATTATGTGTTTTCCTAATGAGTGAGCTGTAATAAGCAAGTCGTTTGTATTCAAACGACTGCAGTGCAGTTTATTTACTCTGGTTATTTCTATCTTCAGTAGTAGCTATATTTCTTAGGAAAAATTACTCTATATTTTACAGATGTGTTTTTCCTCAGTACTTTCAGTTTTAAAATTAAATTGGGCCTTTTCTAAGGTTACATAATATTTACCTATCTAGCTCTTATGTTGTGTAAGCTGGAGTGGAGCTGAAGAGACCACAGTACTGGAGTGGAGTTGAAGAGACCACAGACACTACTGTAGTGGACAAGAAGAGATCACAGACAATACTGGAGTGGACAAGAAGAGATCACAGACAGTACTGGAGTGGAGCTGAAGAGACCACAGACACTACTGTAGTGGACAAGAAGAGATCACAGACAATACTGGAGTGGAGCTGAAGAGACCACAGACACTACTGTAGTGGACAAGAAGAGACCACAGACACACTACTGGAGTGGACAAGAAGAGACCACAGACACACTACTGGAGTGGAGCTGAAGAGACCACAGACACTACTGTAGTGGACAAGAAGAGATCACAGACAATACTGGAGTGGACAAGAAGAGATCACAGACACTACTGGAGTGGAGCTGAACAGACCACAGTCACAGTACTGGAGTGGAGCTGAACAGACCACAGGCACAGTACTGGAGTGGAGCTGAAGAGACCACAGGCACAGTACTGGAGTGGAGCTGAAGAGACTACAGTACTGGAGTGGAGCTGAACAGACCACAGGCACAGTACTGGAGTGGAGCTGAACAGACCACAGGCACAGTACTGGAGTGGAGCTGAAGAGACCACAGGCACAGTACTGGTGGAGCTGAAGAGACCACAGGCACAGTACTGGAGTGGAGCTGAAGAGACTACAGTACTGGAGTGGAGCTGAACAGACCACAGGCACAGTACTGGAGTGGAGCTGAAGAGACCACAGGCACAGTACTGGAGTGGAGCTGAAGAGACCACAGGCACGGTACTGGAGTGGAGCTGAAGAGACCACAGGCACAGTACTGGAGTGGAGCTGAAGAGACCACAGGCACAGTACTGGAGTGGAGCTGAAGAGACCACAGGCACAGTACTGGAGTGGAGCTGAAGAGACCACAGGCACAGTACTGGAGTGGAGCTGAAGAGACCACAGGCACAGTACTGGAGTGGAGCTGAAGAGACCACAGGCACAGTACTGGAGTGGAGCTGAAGAGACCACAGGCACAGTACTGGAGTGGAGCTGAAGAGACCACAGGCACAGTACTGGAGTGGAGCTGAAGAGACCACAGGCACAGTACTGGAGTGGAGCTGAAGAGACCACAGACTACAGTACTGGAGCGGAACTAGGGTCTTTTTAGGTTCATAACGATTTATACAGTCAGTCTGCATGGAAAAGTACAGGAGTAATTATTCCCTTACATACTACTGTCTCTCTTTGTCTTACACTGTCTATTTTTCTTCTTCTCTCTCTCCCCCTATCTCTCTCTCTCTCTCTCACTTTCTCCCCCCTCTGTCATTCTCTCCCCCCTATCTCTCTCTCTCTCTCTCACTCTCTCCCCCCTCTGTCTCTCTCTACCCCCTATGTCTCTCCCTCTCTCCTTCCCTCCTCCCCTCTCTCTCTCTATCTCTCCCTCTCCCTCCTCTCAGTGCTCTCCATAGGTGAGGGTGGTTTCTGGGAGGGCAGTGCCAGGGGTAACGTGGGATGGTTCCCAGCAGAGTGTGTGGAGGAGACCCCTAACCAAGAGGAAAGACCATGTAAGTTCTGAGAGAGAGAGAGAGAGAGAGACAGAGAGAGAGAGAAACGTTGTTAGTCCCAATAATCACCCCACTGTTCAAATTCACTTCTAAGTCTCCTTGGCCTTTGTCAAAATTGGCCTTTACATAAAACGTTAGAGCTGTATATTCAAACACCAACCATTGGATAATACAGTTCCTCTAATTCTTGTGCTCGGTCTCTGCCACTAGCTCTCTCATGCTCTGATAACCCTCTGAATATGAGAAGTCCCTTCTGGCCATGGCAGGCTGTTAATGCAATGAACACTCAGCAGCAAGGACACAGTACCCAGCCTACACATGCAGCCTTCACAACACAGTGTATGCATTGATTCTATATATTCGGTTGGTAAAAGGTTAAGCCACAGGGTACACCCATGTAAAGATGTGTAACCTGCCCTGTGTCACCCTTGGTTCACTAACCTCTCCTCGTATGGCATCCTGGTGGATTAGGATGTGTAAAGTAGAGAGAGGGACTGAAACCACAGACTTTACTGTTCTGCACTAGACTACAATGCATTGTATTGCACAAAGTGGCGTGACTGACAGCTGTAGTACTGTAGTGGTTATACAGCTGTAGTACTGTAGTAGTTATTCAGCTGTAGTACTGTAGTGGTTATTCAGCTGTAGTACTGTAGTGGTTATTCAGCTGTAGTACTGTAGTGATTATTCAGCTATAGTACTGTAGTGGTTATTCAGCTGTAGTACTCTAGTGGTTATTCAGCTGTAGTACTGTAGTGGTTATACAGCTGTAGTACTGTAGTGGTTATACAGCTGTAGTACTGTAGTGGTTATTCAAAATGTCTGCTGCTAAACTGCTTTCTTCCTTTGTATTTAGAGAGAAAGTGTGTGTGTGTACTTGTGTACTGTATACTTCTCTCTCTCTCTGTGTGTGTGTGTGTGTGTGTGTGTGTGTGTGTGTGTGTGTGTGTGTGTGTGTGTGTGTGTGTGTGTGTGTGTGTGTGTGTGTGTGTGTGTGTGTGTGTGTGTGTGTGTGTGTACTGTATACTTCTCCATGTGTATGTGTGTGTGTGTTTGTGCTTGCCCCTTGAGCCTGGGGCAACCTTCTGTTTAAAGTTATTTTGGTCCACATAAATGCTTTCCACATCAGTACAGCCAGTGTTCAGTAGCTGTGTTCAGTAGCTGTGTTCAGTAGCTGTGTTCAGTATCCGTGTTCAGTATCCGTGTTCAGTATCCGTGTTCAGTAGCAGTGTTCAGTAGCTGTGTTCAGTAGCCGTGTTCAGTAGCCGTGTTCATTATCCGTGTTCAGTAGCCGTGTTCAGTAGCCGTGTTCAGTAGCCGTGTTCTGTAGCCGTGTTCTGTAGCCGTGTTCAGTAGCCGTGTTCTGTAGCCGTGTTCAGTAGCCGTGTTCTGTAGCCGTGTTCTGTAGCCGTGTTCAGTAGCCGTGTTCAGTAGCTGAATGCAGTAGCTCTGCTCAGACCAGAGGGGACGAGGGTATCTCTTGAGTTAAAAGCACACCACTTTGCATGTTCTGTCTGCACAGATGTACTGATGTAATTATAATAACCCAGCAATTGAAACACTTAATAACAAGTGGCAGGTGTATTATTTTTAAAGATATACTCTATGGCGCACTTATATGCCAAAAGTGAAGCAATTGATGTGATTCATTAATTGTATATTAGCCTCATTATCTATCTGAAAGGTCACCTGCATTCCATTTATACTGTATGTAGCCAGCTTGTGTCATTCATAATGCTCCATGTAATCCTAACACACACTGGCATAGCACACACCCCCGCAGCCCCTGCAAGGGGGGCCCACGAGTTTTAAATGTACATTCGGGGAATTATTTGTTTTGGGAATTTTCAAAATGCTTGAAATATTATAAATGTACATGTCGAATCTATGCCTGGAAATGCCCTTGTTCAGAGCAAAGGATCCCCATTTTAAATGAATATACTTTGTCACTGATTGAGTCAATGTTTTTTTTGTCAAGATTATGAAAAAAATATTTGAATCACTGTTCTGCATGGATGCTTAAACAATTGAAGTATTTGCTGTGCTAGACCTAAGGGGGAATATTTGCTTTATAAATCTCGTTTTATGATCTAAATCTAGAAAAACATGCCAAAATGCTAACACGATTAGCCCTGGAGCATTTAACAGTGCTTTAAAAATAAAATAAAAAGTTTGGAGATTTGTATTACATATTTGACTAATCTAATGTTAGAATTAAATAATCAAGGCCTTTAAACACTTGTTGGACAATATTTAAAAAAATGAAGTGTATTTTATTGTGTCTGACGGAGTTGACATAAATCCAGTTAGTTGCATCTAGCTAATATATATATTACACATTTTATTAGTATTAAGACAAATATTTGCGGAAAAAAAGCTGAGATTGTCCTGTCTTTCAAGAATCTCTGAGCTGTAAAACAGAAACATTTTCTCTCATACTCGTTGTAAGAAATATATATACACTACCGTTCAAAAGTTTGGGGTCACTTAGAAATGTCCCTTTTTTTGAAAGAAAATCAATTTTTTTGTCCATTAAAATAACATCAAATTGATCAGAAATACAGTGTAGACATTGTTAATGTTGTAAATGACTATTGTAGCTGGAAACGGCAGATTTATTTATGGAATATCTACATAGGCGCACAGAGGCCCATTATCAGCAACCATCACTCCTGTGTTCCAATGGCACGTTGTGTTAGCTAATCCAAGTTTATCATTTTAAAAGGCCAATTGATCATTAGAAACCCCTTTTGCAAATATGTTAGCACAGCTGAAAACTGTTGTCCTGATTAAATATGCATTAAAACTGTTCTTCTTTAGACTAGTTGAGTATCTGGAGCATCAGCATTTGTGGGTTCGATTACAGGCTCAAAATGGCCAGAAACAAATACCTTTCTTCTGAAACTCGTCAGTCTATTCTTGTTCTGAGAAATGAAGGCTATTCCATGCGAGAAATTGCCAAGAAACTGAAGATCTTGTACAATGCCTTCAGAAAGTAGTCACACCTCTTGACCTTTTCCACATTTTGTTGTGTTACAGCCTGAATTGCAATAGGTTGAATTGAGATGTTGTGTCACCCGCCTACACTCCAATGCTTCACAAAGAAGGGCACCTATTGGTAGATAAAATATTAAAAAGGAGACATTGAATATTCCTTTGAGCATGGTGAAGTTATTAATTACACTTTGGATGGTGTATCAATACACCCAGTCACGACAAAGATACAGGCGTCCTGCCTAATTTAGTTCCCGGAGAGTAAGGAAACTGCTCAGTGATTTCATCATGAGGCCAATGGTGACTTTAAAACAGTTACAGAGTTTAATGGCTGTGATAGGAGAAAACTGAGGATCAACAACATTGCAGTTACTCCACAATACTAACCTAAATGACAGAGTGAAAAGAAGGAAGAAAAATATTGCAAAACATGCATCCTGTTTGCAATAAGACACTAAAGTAAAACTGCAAATAATGTGGCAAAGAAATGAACTTTATGACCTGAATACAAAGTGTTATATTTGGGGTAAATCCCACATAATCCACTGTGTACCAGTCTTCATATTTTCAAGCATGGTGGTGGCTGCATCATGTTATGGGTATGCTTGTCATCTGCAAAGAGTAGGGGGGGTTTAGGATTAAAATAAACGGAATAGAGCTTAGAATAGGTAAAATCCTAGAGGACACCCGGTTCCAACAGACACTGTGAGACTAATTCACCTTTCAGCAGGACAATAACCTAAAACACAAGGCCAAATATACACCAGAGTTGCTTACCAAGATGACATTGAATGTTCCTTAATGGCCTAATTACTGTTTTCACTTAAATTAGCTTGAAAATCTATGGCAACACTATGGCTGTGTAGCAACAATCAACAACCAACTTGACAGATAATGAATAATTATTTTAATAATAATGAGCAAATATTGTACAATCCAGGTGTGCAAAGCTCTTAGAGACCTACCTGTAATGACTCACAGTTGTAATCGCTGCCAAAGGTTATTCTAACATGTATTGACTGATATTTCCATTTAATTTTCAATAAATGTTTAAAAAAAATATATTAAAACATGTTTTCACTTTATCATTATGGGTTATTGGTGTGTAGATGGGTGAGAAAAATATATATTTAATCCATTTTGAATTCAGGGCTGTAACACAATATATTGTGGAATAAGTCAACAGGTACAGTATGAATACTTTCTGAATGCACTGTTTGTATTTTTGGGGGGGGCTCTCAGACCTTGCATTCAAGTACATTAGAGAGTGTTTTTATGGAAAATAAAAAGTAACATTTGAAAAAATAAATCAACGTTATCGCTGTCACCATCACAATGTTATTAGCCACCTTCTGACAAACAATAGCACAACTGTCACGTTCCTGACCTATTTCTGTTAGTTTGTTATATGTGTTAGTTGGTCAGGACGTGAGTTTGGGTGGGCATTCTATGTTTTCTGTTTCTGTGGTGGTTTATGGGTTGCCTGGTATGGCTCTTAATTAGAGGCAGGTGTTTGGCGTTCCTCTAATTAAGAGTCATATTTAGGTAGGCGTTTTCACAGTGTTCGTTGTGGGTGATTGTCTCCTGTGTTTGTGTATGTCGTTACGCCACATGGGACTGGTTTCGGTTTGTTTGTTCAGTGTTTTTTTATGTGTAGGCTTTTTTTCCCTGTTCGTGCGTTCTCGTGTGTTATGTGAGTCCGTCGTTCAGATCTGTCTACACCGTTTATTTGTTTTGGTTAGTTTATTAGTCAAGTTCGTGTTTTCGTGTTTTTTCTTTAATAAATCATGTCTACAAACTCAGCTGCATTTTGGTTTGATCCCTGCTCCTCCTCTTCTGATGAAGAGGAGGAGGAAAGCCGTTACAGAATCACCCACCAATCCAGAACCAAGCGGCGTGAGTTCAAGCAGGATTATACACAGGAATCATGGACTTGGGAGGAAATATTGGACGGGAGAGGTCCATGGGCACAATCGGGAGAATATCGCCGCGCTCGTGAGGAGATGGAGGCAGCGAGAGCCCAAGAGCGTTGGTATGAGGAGGCAGCAAGGAGACGTGGCAGGAAGCCCGAGAGGAGACCCCAAAAAATTCTTGGGGGGGGGCTAAGAGGTAGTGGGCCAAGGGCAGGTAGGAGACCTGCGCCCACTTCCCAGGCTTACCGTGGAGAGCGGGAGTACGGGCAGGCGCCGTGTTACGCAGTAGAGTGCAAGGTGTCTCCTGTACGAGTGCATAGCCCAGTGCGGGTTATTCCACCTCCCCGCACTGGTAGGGCTAGATTGGGCATTGAGCCAGGTGTCATGAGGCCGGCTCAACGCGTCTGGTCTCCAGTGCGTCTCCTCGGGCCGGCTTACATGGCACCAGCCTTATGCATGGTGTCCCCGGTTCGCCTACATAGCCCGGTGCGGGTTATTCCACCTCCCCGCACTGGTCGGGTGACCGGGAGCATTCAACCAGGTAAGGTTGGGCAGGCTCAATGCTCAAGAGAGCCAGTACGCCTGCACGGTCCGGTATTTCCGGCGCCACCTCCCCGTCCCAGCCTAGTACCTACAGTGCCTACACTACGCACTAGGCTACCAGTGCGTTTCCAGAGCCCTGTTCCTTCTCCATGCACTCTCCCTGTAGTGCGTGTATCCAGTTTGGTGCCTCCAGTTCCGGCACCATGCACTAAGCCTCCTGTGCGTCTCCAGAGCCCTGTACACACTGTTTCTTCTCCCCCTACTAATCCTGATGCGCTTGCCCTCAGCCCGGTGCCACCAGTGCCGGTACCACGCACCAGGTATAGAGTAGGCTTTGAGAGTCCAGTGTGCCCTGTCCCTGCTCCCCGCACTAGCATGAAGGTGCGTGTCCTTAGCCCGGTGCCTCCAGTTCCGGCACCACGCACCAGGTCTACAGTGCGCCCTATCCGGCCAGAGCCATCCGTCTCCCCAGCGCCATCTGAGCCATCCGTCTCCCCAGCGCCATCTGAGCCATCCGTCTCCCCAGCGCCATCTGAGCCATCCGTCTCCCCAGCGCCGTCTGAGCCATCCGTCTCCCCAGCGCCGTCTGAGCCATCCGTCTGCCATGAGCCTGCAAAGCCGCCCGTCTGCCATGAGCCTACAGAGCCGCCCGCCAGACAGGAGCCGCTAGAGCCGCCCACCAGACAGGAGCCGCTAGAGCCGTCCGTCAGACAGGAGCCGCTAGAGCCGTCCGTCAGACAGGAGCCGCTAGAGCCGTCCGTCAGACAGGAGCCGCTAGAGCCGTCCGTCAGACAGGATCTGCCAGAGCCGTCCGTCAGACAGGATCTGCCAGAGCCGCCAACCAGACAGGATCAGCCAGAGCCGCCAACCAGACAGGATCTGCCAGAGCCGCCAACCAGACAGGATCTGCCAGAGCCGCCAGCGAGCCATGAGCAGCCAGAGCCGTCAGCCTGCCATGAGCGTCGAGAGCCGTCAGCCTGCCATGAGCGTCGAGAGCCGTCAGCCTGCCATGAGCGTCGAGAGCCGTCAGCCAGCCATGAGCGTCGAGAGCCTTCAGCCAGCCATGAGCGTCGAGAGCCGTCAACCAGCCATGAGCGTCGAGAGCCTTCAGCCAGCCATGAGCGTCGAGAGCCTTCAGCCAGCCATGAGCGTCGAGAGCCTTCAGCCAGCCATGAGCGTCGAGAGCCTTCAGCCAGCCATGAGCGTCGAGAGCCGTCAGCCAGCCATGAGCGTCGAGAGCCGTCAGCCAGCCATGAGCGTCGAGAGCCGTCAGCCTGCCATGAGCGTCCAGATCCGTCAGTCAGCCATGAGCTGCCCTTCAGCCAGAAACGGCTATATACCCAGAACTGCCCCTCTGTCCAGAGCTGTCTCTCTGTCCGGAGCTGCCTTTCAGTCCGGAGTTGCCCCTCTATCCTGATCTCCCTCTCTATCCTGAGCTACCTCTATATTCTGATCTATCCCTCTGTCTTGTGCTATCCCTCTGTCCCGGTGCTGTCCCTGTCATGGATGTTACCAAGAGGATTTTGTGGGGGTAAGATGTGGGTGGATATTTTTAGGGGGAGATGGAGGCTGGGATTGACTATGGTGGGGTGGGGACCTCGCCCGGAGCCTGAGCCACCACCGTGGTCAGATGCCCACCCAGACCCTCCCCTAGACTTTGTGCTGGTGCGCCCAGAGTTCGCACCTTATGGGGGGGGTTATGTCACGTTCCTGACCTATTTCTGTTAGTTTGTTATATGTGTTAGTTGGTCAGGACGTGAGTTTGGGTGGGCATTCTATGTTTTCTGTTTCTGTGTTGGTTAATGGGTTGCCTGGTATGGCTCTTAATTAGAGGCAGGTGTTTGGCGTTCCTCTAATTTAAGAGTCATATTTAGGTAGGCGTTTTCACAGTGTTCGTTGTGGGTGATTGTCTCCTGTGTTTGTGTATGTCGTTACGCCACATGGGACTGGTTTCGGTTTGTTTGTTCAGTGTTTTTTTATGTGTAGGCTTTTTTTCCCTGTTCGTGCGTTCTCGTGTGTTATGTGAGTCCGTCGTTCAGATCTGTCTACACCGTTTATTTGTTTTGGTTAGTTTATTAGTCAAGTTCGTGTTTTCGTGTTTTTTCTTTAATAAATCATGTCTACAAACTCAGCTGCATTTTGGTTCGATCCCTGCTCCTCCTCTTCTGATGAAGAGGAGGAGGAAAGCCGTTACAACAACACATGAGATTTGATTCTGGGTGCCAAGATTACAATGTTATTGGTCGTCTTTGAACTGTATCATATGCAGGATGGTGGTGGATAGACATGAATGCAGGATGTTTTAAACTAGCAGGCAGTCTCGAGAAGTGATGGCAAGCCATCTGTGATTGGCCGGGAGGGTTGTGTGTGTGTGTGTGGCAGTACACTTTGAGTCATGATGACGACAGTATAATGTCAGTCCGCCTGTTACTCCTCTCTGATAGAACACAAATATGCCATTGGATGTTCCAGACACTTGTGTGTGTGTGTGTGTGTGTGTGTGTGTGTGTGTGTGTGTGTGTGTGTGTGTGTGTGTGTGTGTGTGTGTGTGTGTGTGTGTGTGTGTGTGTGTGTGTGTGTGTGTGTGTGTGTGTGTGTGTGTGTTCCAACGTGTGTGTTCCAATGTGTTTGTGTGTTGCTTCCAGACACTCGTCTGTGGCTTGGCTAGTGTTAGAACAATGTGCAGTGACAGGAGAGGTCTCTTGATATAGGTGAATGCTAGCTTTGGTGTTTACCCCTCCCTCAAAATGTGTTAGCAAAGATGTTTTTAATGTTGGATTCAGGATATTTGTAATAGTCATATCTATTTGTGAAACCTGAAAGACCTACTTGTTGTACTGAGTGACTGAACAGTGCCACAATGTTCCGATCAGTACATTTTGACCGGATTTGTCAATTATAGGAAGCAGTGTTGCTATACAAATAGAGTTTATGAAGGATATGATAATTCACTCTATTTGAGGAAGGGGGTATGATTGATGGAATAAAAACGATTTGACATTGCAATGTCGATGTGGGCTACAATTGGCTGTCGACTTCTTCACCAATACATCTGTTTCCCTTTGCCTGAAGGGACAGCTAATGCACACACAGTATTTCAGATGTTGTTATAACTGCTGAAATGCCATCTGAATATATGCTGTATTCTGGTAGTAGCTATCTATCTGTGCTGCTGCCTGGTTACTAATCTCCCATAGACCGACTACGTAAACGCAACTGGTACCAAATTATGCAAGATTTGAGTTATTGGTTAAGCGAGATTACTTGGTTACTAACATCATGCAGTTGTGCCAGAATAGTAAACCCTTCACTGCAACACTCATGTACATTCTTGATTGGTATATTTCCATGGAAACGTCCTCTGTACACTGTACAAGCCCGGTTGCTAAGGAGTGGGCCTTGGCAAGATTTTTTTCTCTTTTTGTACGATTTTTTCTCTCTCTCACTCTCTCTGTGCACTAAGAGCAGAGCTTACGTGGGACTTGTTCATTACCAGATAGAGTTGCTCTCTTCATCTCAATGGGGATGGTTATGGCCTATGTATCTTCACATACTGGGATTGGTCCAACTTTCTTGGGATGTTTCTTAAAGGCTTTGTAGCCTGAGGACTAGAGGTGGAGAGGTGAGGTTATTTTGACTGTGAAGGGAACTTGGAGGTGAAGGTGTGAGCGTTTCCGGGAAGCACTCCGTTAGAGGGGAGGAAGAGGGCGCAAATGGAAGAGACGGCCAAATCCAGGAAGAAGGTTCATTTTGGAGGTACAGCACTGTGTGAGTGTTGGGGAGGGAAAGGTGTGAGAGTGAGTGAGCGAGGACCATATTTAGCTGGTAGTCTGGTTGTAAACAGGGTTGAATTGTGTTTTTAACAGAACGTGTTTCACCTGGAAAACAGAGGAACATATGGATTTCTGTTTGTTATTATCAGTGTTTAAGTTGGACGTGTGTGTGGGTTTATTTACGAGGACCGTGGATTGTGTACATTTTATTTTCAGGTTGAGTGTACTGTTACTTATATAAAGGGGGTGGAAGAATCCGTAACGGTCAATTATAATGTTTTGTTTTCCATAACCTGTACTGTATAGCCTATTGTCTGTGTATGTATTCATCTTCCTCACTATGTATGTATTCATCTTCCTCACTATGTATGTATTCGCCTTCCTCACTATGTATGTATACACCTTCCTCACTATGTATGTATTCATCTTCCTCAGGGGAAGTTTGCAAGGGTTGCAGCCATCTGATCAGACTTAACACATGCAGTACAGTTCAGTACAGTGGTCGAATTTATTAATGGTTGAATCTATCCTATTGTGCTAGTTTTGCATTCGATCCACATAGTAGTATTAGCCTAGCTGTGTCACTATCCATTTGACATGCAGTAGTCAGGTTGAAGCTTGGATTTACCAAGCTAGCCACTGATTGTGTTAGGCTACGATAGGCTAGCCACTGTCTGTGCTTGGCTAGGATAGGCTAGCCACTGACTGAGCTAGTCTATGCTAGCCACTGACTGAGCTAGTCTATGCCCGCCACTGACTGAGCTAGGCTATGCTAGGCTAGCTACAGTACTCCCATGGAATTGTGATTTAGTATTCACCAGCAGCAACTGTCAGCGCAGTGCACACTCTGGTCAAGTAGTCTTTTTTTATTCTGCTGTCTGTGCGTTGAGGAGGGGAGGGAGGGAGGTGTGTTTGCACTCTACTTTTACTGGAGATAGAGAGAGAGAGAGAGAGAGAGATACACAGAGAGAGAGGGAGAGAGAGAGATACACACACACACACACACACACAGAGAGAGATACACACACACATAGAGAGAGAGAGATACACACACAGAGAGAGATAGAGAGATACACACACACACAGAGAGAGAGAGATACACACAGAGAGAGAGAGAGAGAGAGAGAGAGAGAGAGAGAGAGAGAGAGAGAGAGAGAGAGAGAGAGAGAGAGAGAGAGAGAGAGAGAGAGAGAGAGAGAGAGAGAGAGAGAGAGAGAGAGAGAGAGAGAGAGAGAGAGAGAGAGATACAGAGAGCGAGAGAGAGATACAGAGAGAGAGAGAGATACAGAGAGAGAGAGAGAGAGAGAGAGAGAGAGAGATACAGAGAGAGAGAGAGAGATACAGAGAGAGAGAGAGATACAGAGGGAGAGAGAGATACAGAGAGAGAGAGAGAGATACAGAGAGAGAGAGAGATACAGCGAGAGAGAGAGATACAGAGAGAGAGATACAGAGAGAGATACAGAGAGAGATACAGATACAGATACAGATACAGATACAGATACAGATACGCTGGGTTGCTGTACAGAACATACACTACTGACAGGTCCTGAATAGCACTATATTCCCTACTTTTGGCCAGGGCCTGCCCAGAGTCCTACACTGCTATACACTGTACAAATTCTTTGGAATACTTAAACGAGTGCTTTCACCTTAAAGGAGATTACACCTTAACTTTGCTAGAGTATCGAAACACATGGTTGGCAGGGTATTGGGACAGATTGGTACTACTTTTGACCTGGTTGTGAGGGTATTGGGACAGATTGGTGCTACTTTTGACCAGGTTGTGAGGGTATTGGGTCAGGTTGATACTACTTTTGACCAGGTTGTGAGGGTATTGGGACAGATTGGTACTACTTTTGACCTGGTTGTGAGGGTTTTGGGACAGATTGGTACTACTTTTGACCTGGTTGTGAGGGTATTGGGACAGGTTGATACTACTTTTGACCAGGTTGGTAAGGTATTGGGACAGGTTCATACTAGTTTTAACCACATTGTGAGGGTATTGGGACAAGTTGGAACTATGTTTAACCAGGTTGTATTGGGAGAGATTGGTGCTACTTTTGACCAGGTTGTGAGGGGTTTGGGACAGATTAGTACTACTTTTGACCAGGTTGAGAGGGTATTGGGAGAGATTGGTACTACTGTTGACCAGGTTGTGAGGGGTTTGGGACAGATTGTACTACTTTTGACCAGTTTGTGAGGGGTTTGGGACAGATTAGTACTACTTTTGACCAGGTTGTGAGGGAATTTTGAATTATTCATACTACTTTTGACCAGGTTGTGAGGGTATTGGGAGATTGGTGCTACTTTTGACCAGGGCCAATACACTGTTAAAATAGAAATACTCAAAACACAATCATTGTGTAGTAAAACCCTAAAAAGTAGTACACCTAATCTGAGATCTGGTGTCTGGAGGGTGTTTGAATGTAAATCCAATATAACTGAATGTATTTCTAAACAGAATGGAAAAAAGTGGTTCCTTGATCTGAATAATTGTGTTTTTAAGAGAGTGTTCCAGCATCAAAACTCATAAATAATGTTTTGGCAGACTGTGTCTCTCATTCAATGAAATGGTTTTACATTTCAAATTTGTTTATAGCATAAATATTGACTGATGATTTTCAGTCAATATTTTGATTCACATTTTAGAGAAGACACTGGGAAATGAATATTTTTCCAAGGGTAAACTTTGGCACTTATTAGAAGCTACAGTTGCCAGGTCCAATTGTGATATTATAAATGATCTTACAATCAAGATTTTTAGGGCTATTCGGTTTAGTGTATTCAGACATTCTTCAGACCCCTTGACTTTTTCCACATTTTGTTTCGATACAGCCTTACTCTAAAACTGATTAAAAAAAATGTTTTCCCCTCATCAATCTACTCACAATGCCTCATTGAAATATCACATTTACATACAGTTGAAGTCGGAAGTTTACATACACCTTAGCAAAATACATTTAAACTCAGTTTTTCAAAATTCCTGACATTTAATCCTAGTAATAATTCCCTGTTTTAGGTCAGTTAGGATCACCACTTTATTTTAAGAATGTGAAATGTCAGAATAATAGTTGGGCGAATGATTTATTTCAGCTTTTATTTCTTTCATCACATTCCCAGTGGGTCAGAAGTTTACATACACTCAATTAGTATTTGGTAGCATTGCCTTTAAATTGTTTAACTTGGGTAAAACATTTTGGGTAGCCTTCCACAAGCTTCCCACAATAAGTTGGCCTATTCCTCCTGACAGAGCTGGTGTAACTGAGTCAGGTTTGTAGGCCTCCTTGCTCGAACACGCTTTTTCCGTTCTGCCCACACATTTTCTATAGAATTGAGGTCAGGGCTTTGTGATAGCCACTCCAATACCTTGACTTTGTTGTCCTTAAGCCATTTTGCCACAACTTTGGAAGTATGCTTGGGGTCATTGTCCATTTGGAAGACCCATTAGCGACCAGCATTTAACTTCCTGACTGATGTCTTGAGATGTTGCTTCAATATATCCAGATAATTGTCCTACCTCATGATGCCATCTATTTTGTGAAGTGCACCAGTCCCTCCTGCAACAAAGCACCCCCACAACATGATGCTGCCACCCCCATGCTTCACGGTTGGGATGGTGTTCTTCGCTTACAAGCCTCCCCCTTTTTCCTACAAACATAACAATGGTCATTAGGGCCAAACAGTTGTATTTTTGTTTCATCAGACCAGAGGACATTTCTCCAAAAAAGTATGATCTTTGTCCCCCATGTGCAGTTGCAAAGCCCGTCTGGCTTTTTTATGGAGGCTTTGGAGCACTGGCTTCGTCCTTGCTGAGCGGCCTTTCAGGTTATGTCGATATAGGACTCGTTTTACTGTGGATATAGATACTTTTGTACCTGTTTCCTCCAGCATCTTCACAAAGTCCTTTGCTGTTGTTCTGGGATTGATTTGCACTTTTCGCACTAAAGTACATTCATTTCTAGGAGACAGAACGCATCTCCTTCCTGAGCGGTATGACAGTTGCGTGGTCCCATGGTATTTATACTTGCGTACTATTGTTCATACAGAGGAACGTGGTACCTTCAGGTGTTTGGAAATTGCTTCCAAGGATGAACCAGGCTTGTGGAGGTCTTGGCTGATTAATTTTTTTAATCCCCATGATGTCAAGCAAAGAGACACTGAGTTTGAAGGTAGGCCTTGAAATACATCCACAGGTACACCTCCAATTGACTCAAATTATGTGAATTAGCCTATCAGAAGCTTCATAAGCCATGCCATAATTTTCTGGAATTTTCCAAGCTGTTTAAAGGCACAGTCAACTTAGTGTATGTAAACTTCTGACCCACTGGAATTATGATACAGTGAATTATAAGTGAAATAATCTGTCTGTAAACAATTGTAGGAAAAATTACTTGTGTCATGCAAAAAGTAGATGTCCTAACCGACTTGCCAAAACTAAAGATTTCAAAACTAAAGACTCTCCAGAAATGTTAGATCGGGTTCAAGTCCGGGCTCTTGCTGGGCCACTAAAGGACATTCAGAGACTTGTCCCGAAGCCACTCCTGCGTTGTCTTGGCTGTTTGCTTAGGGTGGTTGTTTTGTTGGAAGGTGAACCTTCGCCCCAGTCTGAGGTCCTGAGCGCTCTGTACTTTGCTCCGTTCATCTTTCCCTCGATCCTTACTAGTCACCCAGTCCCTACCGCTAAAAAGCATCCACACATCATGATGCTGCCATCACCATGCTTCACCGTAGGGATGGTACCAGGTTTCCTCCAGGTTTCCTGGCATTCAGGCTAAAGAGTTCAATCTTGGTTTCAGGCCAGAAAATATTGTTTCTCATGGTTTGAGAGTCTTTCGGTGCCTTTTGGCACACTCCAAGCGGACTGTCATGTGCCTTTTACTGAGGAGTGGCTTCCGTCTGGCCGCTCTACTATAACGGCCTGATTGGTGGAATTCTGCAGAGATGGTTGTCTTTCTGGAATGTTCTCCCATGTCCACAGAGGAACTCTGAAGCTCTGTCAGAGTGACCATCATGTCATTGGTCACCTCCCTGACCATGGCCCTTCTCCCCGATTGCTCAGTTTGCCAGGCGGCCAGCTCTAGGAACAGTCTTGGTGGTTCCAAACTTCTTCCATTTAAGAATGATGGAGGCCACTGTTTTCTTGGGGACCTTCAATGCTGTAGACATTTTTTGGTACCCTTCCCCAGATCTGTTCCTCGACACAATTCTGTCTCGGAGCTCTACGGATAATTCCTTCAACCTCATGGCTTGGTTTTTGCCCTGACATGCACTGTCAACGGTGGGTCGTTATATAGACAGGTGTGTGCCTTTCCAAATCATGTCCAATCAATTGAATTTACCACAGGTGGACTCCAATCAAGTTGTAGAAACATCTCAAGGATGATAAATGGAAACAGGATGCACCTGAGCTCAATTTCGAATCTCTAAGCAAAGGGTCTCAATACTTATCTAAATAAGGTATTTATGTTTTTTATTTAATCAACGTCATCAATCAATATTTATGCTATAAATGAATTTGAAATGTAAAATAAAATCAAATGTATTTATAAAGCCCTTCTTACATCAGCTGATATATCAAAGTGCTGTACAGAAACCCAGCCTAAAACCCCAAACAGCAAGCAATGCAGGTGTAGAAGCACGGTGGCTAGGAAAAACTCCCTAGAAAGGCCAAAACCTAGGAAGAAACCTAGAGAGGAACCAGGCTATGAGGGGTGGCCAGTCCTCTTCTGGCTGTGCCAGGTGGAGATTATAACAGAACATGGCCAAGATGTTCAAATGTTCATAAATGACCAGCATGGTCAAATAATAATAATCACAGTAGTTGTCGAGTGTGCAGCACCTCAGGAGTAAATGTCAGGTGGCTTTTCATAGCCGATCATTGAGAGTATCTCTACCGCTCCTGATGTCTCTAGAGAGTTGAAAACAGCAGGTCTGGGACAGGTAGCACGTCCGGTGAACAGGTCAGGGTTCCATAGCCGCAGGCAGAACAGTTGAAACTGGAGCAGCAGCACGGCCAGGTGGACTGGGGACAGCAAGGAGTCATCATGCCAGGTAGTCCTGAGGCATGGCAGGTAGTGCCAGGTAATCCTAAAACCATTTGATTGAATGAGAGACACAGTTTGCCAAAACATTATTTGTGTGTTTTGATGCTGCAACACTCTCTTAAAAACACAATTATTCAGATCAAATAACCACTTTGGGTGTTTTAAAGTGTTTCCATTCTGTTTAGAAATTCCTTGAGTTACATTGGGTTTACATTCACCCTCCAAACACCAGATCTCAGATTAGGTGTACTACTTTTCAATGGTTTTACTACACAATGATTGTGTTTTGAGTATTCCTATTTTAACAGTGTATGGGCCCTGGTCAAAAGTTGTACACCATAAACTATAAAGGGTGCAATTTGGGACGTAGCCAGAGAGACACCACTGACAGGGAGTTTCATTAGTACTCTGTCTGGCTGGGTGCTTTCACCCATGCTGAAAAGGTGTGTAACACCTTTGTCACTCCATAGCTTCTCAGAACATAATAGCTTAGCAGTTTCCTGTAAGTCTTCAAATTTGAACTTAAAATTTGATAACCAAACATGGTGATTAATAAGAAATAATGTACATCTCAGATGTCAATGAAATGTAATTGTGGACTTTGATGGAAAAGCAGAAGGAATTGAGGTGTTTGATGTATGTTTACAGAGAAATAGAAGGGCCCTTGACTAGAGTAGACCTACCCTGTATGAGTACACATCTGCCTACTACATACATTATATGGCTATGTAATATAAGCCATATAACTCACCCTGCTATCAAAGAGGCTGTGCTTAGAAAATAAATCAGTGACTATGACAACCAGTGAGTAGGCTGGAGGGGAAAGTGTTGAGTCCCACGCAGTCAAGATATCAGCACATATCATCAACATGGAGAACAGAATAATGCTAGAATAACGCTCACTGTGGTCTTCAACAACATCTTCAACATCTCCACATCCTATGAATGCATTTAATATGCCATCGTCTAAAGGTTATTGGATGGCTATTTAACAGTGAAATGTTTGCTGTTTTTCAAGGGCCTTTGTTTATTTTTAATTGGTTTATTGATATTATGCGTCCCAAAAGGCACCCTAAGGACCGCGGTCAAAAGCAGTGCACTATATGGGGAAAAGGGTGCCATTTAGGGTACAGCCGTGGTCACCCCTTTAATGAATCGGTCACCCCTTTAATGAATTGGTCACCCCTTTAATGAATTGGTCACCCACTTTTTTACTGATTGTTCTGTCTTTAGATGCCCGAGCAGACAGGGCTGAGAGGAGGAAGCTCTTCAGGCACTACACCGTGGGGTCCTACGACAGCTTTGATGCATCAAGGTAAGGATTGGTTTCTTTCATTCCTCCGTAAAAAAAAGCCTATTCAAGGGGATGTTCAAAATAATTATGGTGAAATCATAGTATTATACAGTGTGTTAAATGACCTGATCTGCTATAATATATGACACGTTTTAGATACAGTTTGTACATATACACTACCGTTCAAAAGTTTGGGGTCACTTAGAAATGTCCTTGTTTCCCATGAAAACATACATGACATGAGTTGCAAAATGAAACGGAAATATAGTCAAGACGTTGACAAGGTTATAAATAATGATTTTTGACTGAAAAATAATTGCGTCCTTCAAACTTTGCTTTCATCAAAGAATCCTCCATGTGCAGTAATTACAGCCTTCCAGACCTTTGGTATTCTAGTTGTCAGTTTGTTGAGGTTTTCTGAAGAGAGTTCACCCCATGCTTCCTGAAGCACCTCCCACATGTTGGATTGGCTTGATGGGAACTTCTTACGTACCATACGGTCAAGCTGCTCCCACAACAGCTCAATAGGGTTGAGATCCAGTGACTGTGCTGGCCACTCCATTACAGACAGAATACCAGCTGACTGCTTCTTCCCTAAATAGTTATTGCATAGTTTGGAGCTGTGCTTTGGGTCATTGTCCTGTTGTAGGAGGAAATTGGCTCCAATTAAGCACCGTCCACAGGGTATGGTATGGCATTGCAAAATGGCGTGACAGCCTTCCTTATTCAAGATCCCTTCTATCCTGTACAAATGTTCCACTTTACCACCACCAAAGCACCCCCAGACGATCACATTGCCTCCACCATGCCTGACAGACGGCGTCAAGCACGAATGTTCTTTGTGATTCGAAACACCTTAAACTTAGATTTGTCTGTCCATAACACTTTTTTCCAATCTTCCTCTATCCAGTGTCTGTGTTCTTTTGCCAATCTTAATATTTTATTTTTATTAGCCAGTCTGAGATATGGCTTTTTCTTTGCAACTCTGCCTAGAAGGTCAGCATCTCGGAGTCGCCTCTTCACTGTTGACGATGAGCAGTGGTGGGCCGTCAGGGCCAGCAAGGCCTTCTCTGCTGGCCTTAAAATCATCAGAATATATATTTTTTTTAAATATATTTTCCCACAAATATGTATTAAATTATTCCCCAGAGTAAGAGTTATACTATTCATTTCATAGCTTTCCTCTTGGTTGCACTGCTTCCAGCCCCAGGTTGAGATTTGGAGGGCTGGTCTTTATGTTAGGTCTTTTATCCAATCATATTCAGCCATCATGTGTTGCCAGGGGTCTAAAATCTGCCCTTAGGCCTTCAGAATCAACAGTGCGGGCGCTTGTAGCTTAAAGTGAATGGAAATGAAAATTTAGTGTCAATCAATGAGCTTTAGAGTTGGCTATTGTACGCCTGCTGGCTGGCTCCAGTGTTACACAGGAACCAGCTAGCAGGCGTAGTGTGTGCACGTCTTTTGATTGGATTACCAATATTAAGAGGCAGTCCTATGGGCAGGTCTATGCAGAACATCAGAACTAGGAATCTGAATTTGATAAACTAATTAATTCACGTACTACTAAGCTGTTTTTTTAACCCACAATGGCGGAAGGAGGAGAAGATATCGATTTGGTCGAGGATATAATTATAACGCCATTCTCAAGACGAACTTTTCAAGAAAAGTTAGACATTGTAAGGAGAGGTCGCCCGACGCCGACGCTACAAAGCCTGTCACAGGCGGGAAAGGGGTTCGTTCGCCACTTTCAAAGTTCCAACTACGAGCGCTATCAATGGCTCACAGGCTCCGAGAAGCACTGCAAACTGTACTGCTGGGAATGCCTATTATTTGCAAGTGATCGATTTGGTGTTTGGAGCCACACTGGCTTTGCAAACTTGAGTTGTCTAACCAAGGCAGCAACGAGACACCAAAGTATGGCTGGGAACTTACAAGCAATGGTGCTTTTGAAAACTTTTGGGGACACCCGAGTGGATCTACAGCTTAACGAACAAGCGCACAGGGCAACGGAGCTGCACAATGAAAAGGTGAAGAAAAATAGGGAAATATTGAAAAGACTCATTGATTGTGTCATGTTTTTGGGTAAACAGTGTTTACCCAAAAATGTCAATTTTTGTCAATTTCAAGGTGACGCAACGCCTGGTTATACTGCGTTTCTGTCTAAATGTATAGTGTCTAGAGCCATGGCATCATAATGATGGTAATAAGAGGTGGATTAATTCGGGTGGGACTGTGTAGGACCTCACTGAAGGCCCAGGCCCCAGGCCCCTGGCACGCCACTGACGATGAGACTGGTGTTTTGCGGGTACTAGTTAATGAAGCTGCCAGTTGAGGACTTGTGAGGCGTCTGTTTTTGAAATCAGACACTCTAATGTACTTGTTCAGTTGTGCACCGGGGCCTCCCACTACTCTTTCTATTCAGGTTAGAGCCAGTTTGCTCTGTTCTGTGAAGGAAGTAGTACACAGCGTTGTACGAGATCTTCAGTTTCTTGGCAATTTCTCACATGGAATAGCCTTCATTTCTCAGAACAAGAATAGACTGATGAGTTTCAGAAGAAAGTGCTTTGTTTCTAACCATTAATCGTACCCACAAATGCTCCAGATACTCAACTAGTCTAAAGAAGGCCAGTGTTATTGCTTCTTTAATCAGGACAACGGTTTTCAGCTGTGCTAACATAATTGCAAAAGGGTTTTCTAATGATCAATTAGCCTTTTAAAATTATAAACTTGGATAAGCTAACACAACGTGCCATTGGAACACAGGAGTGATGGTTGCTGATAATGGGCCTCTGTACGCCTATGTGGATATTCCTTTAAAAATCAGCCGTTTCCAGCTGCAATTGTCATTTACAACATTAACAATGTCTACACTGTAATTCTGATCAATTTGATGTTATTGTAATGGACAAAAAATGTGCTTTTCTTTAAAAAACAGGGACATTTCTAAGTGACCCCAAACGTTTGAACGGTAGTGAAGAAGATACAGCTTACATATGCCTCACGTTTGGTGTCAGACTATAGATCTTTATGAATGGTGTCGAGACTGATAAACTTGCATCACTAGCCTAATTCAATCTAAAAGAATGGACCAAACAACTATGCACAGTAAGCTATTCATCAGAGAATGCTACCAGATGACGAAGAGCGTAGTTCACGTGACTTGTGAACTCAACCTTACACAGGTCGCAGTTGCATTTTGCGGGCCAGGTTGCAGTTGTAAATGAGAACTTGTTCTCAACTAGCCTACCTGGTTAAATAAAGGTGAAATAAATAAAAAACAGCTAGCACATGGTTTATGTAATGCATTGTCTTTCATTTGGGAATAGCATGCATGGGACATTGCATGATAACCTTTTACCTGATGTTCATATGCATATTTCAGTTTATTCATACATTTCAACTCATTCATTAGTAGTGCTGTGACACCACTGATTACAGCACTAAAAGTAGTACTGAGAGGGTGAGGTTCTACCTAGCAAGGGAATTTGTGTGTGTGCATCTGTTGTGTGTGTGTGTGTATGCGTGTGTGTGTGTGTGTGTGTGTGTGTGTGTGTGTGTGTGTGTGTGTGTGTGTGTGTGTGTGTGTGTGTGTGTGTGTGTGTGTGTGTGTGTGTGTGTGTGTGTGTGTGTGTGTGTGTGTGTGTGTGTGTGTGTAAATGCATGTGTGTGTGTGCGTGTATGTGTCCACAGGAAAGGAGATGGGTTGAGCGAGAGTGTGTGTGAAAACTCTCGCCGTCAGATGGATGGTGATGTAAGAAATGCTTGAGCAGGGCCTTGCTTGTTCGTTCCTGGGCAGTCGTTGCTGGGAATGTTACGCAAACAGCACTGAACTCAAAAACTCTACCCAGGAATGTCCTCGGCTTCTTCTCAGGGACCTGCCCACATGAGAAAGCATACGTTCACTGCACGGTTTTACTGATGAACATTCCAATGAAATCTATTGGTTTTAAAACACATACTAAGCCTCTACAGATCCTCCATGAGCAGAGAGAGAGAGAGAGAGAGAGAGAGAGAGAGAGAGAGAGAGAGAGAGAGAGAGAGAGAGAGAGAGAGAGAGAGAGAGAGGGAGAGAGAGATCCATCCAACTGTGCTCATATACCCACCCCCCAGTACAACCAGTACAAGAGCAGAACATGTTGTCATGGAGACACAGACAGAGTCCTGGTAGCAGTGCTGTGAAGGCTTGCTGCATGCTGCTCCGCTCATCTGCTCTGGCATCATAGGCGACAGAGGTGAAGGACTCTAGCCTGGTCCCTCTAGCCTGGTCCCAGATCTGTTCCTGCTGTCTTGCCAAACTCGGCATAGTGTAGAAGATCTGGGTCTAGCCAACTGAGCAAGACACAAACAGATCTGGGGACCAGGCTACAGTATAGGGACAGAGCTTTTGGGTAAACTTTGCCAGGATTCTGGTTTGCTGAACAAGGGACATCTAGCAGGTTGGTATTTATCGAGATCTCTGCAGAGTGGTTACTAGCTGGCCTAGTCACAAAGTCATAAAATCAGTTTGAAATCTAACCTTTACCTTAAACCTAAACTAAACCTAAACTGCTAACCTTATGCCTAACCTTACATTAAGACCAAATAGCAACAACAACAAAATCATGAATTTTTTACGACAGAACATTTTGACTTTGTAGCTGGCCCAGCGAGCAAAAACCACTTAGCTCTGCCTCCAGGACAAGATTCATCCCAATAAATATCAACCTGGGGATTGTTCTATATAAGGGGGATTTCCATTTTATCCTCTTGACCAGTTGGATTTCTTCAATAGGTTCACATTATAATCACTTCAAAGTGTGTAGTCCTACTTAGATGTACAGGCGATACATGAAGCAGAAAGGGGTCTAATCCTACTGATTAGCTGAGCAGAGCCTGTCTGCATTGGGATAGCCATAGGCTGCGTTTTGGGTTCGTACTTGACCATTGGAATAGGCATGACTTGATTCTGTTTCCTGAAGATCTGTAAGCCCTGTATTACATGTAAAACATGCCTGTCTGGATGCTACATTGACCTGCAGGAGGGAAGGAATAGTCACCATCATAATTACCATCATCATCATCATCACCATCATCATCCTTATCACCATCATCATCACCATCACCATCATCACCATTGTCATCAGCATTATCAACCTTATCACCATCATCACCACCATCATCTTCCTTATCACCATCGTCGTCACCATCACCATCGTCACCATTGTCATCAGCATCATCATCCTTATCACCATCATCATCATCTTTACCACTGTCATCGTCATCATCTTCCTTATCACCATCACCGTCATCATCACCCTCGTCGTCATCACCACCGTCATCACCATCGTCATCATCTCCATCATCATCCTTATTATCATCATAATAGTTTTGTACTGCTAGGTATCACTGCACTGTTGGAGCTAGAAACACAAGCATTTCACTGCACCTGCGACCGACTTCGGTACGCGACCGATAAACTTTGATTTGATCATCATTATCATCATATAGTGACCTCATCCCCCTGTTTAGATCAAAGGCCACCATCGATTCACCAGAATCCACCAAAACATTGTTGCACTATGAGGACCTACAGGTCCACTTTGTCCCTGGAAAACTATGACTAACACCATTCTGACTACCAGCTCAAAGTAGTGTGTTACCATGGCAACCAGACATCCCACCACCAGCACCAGCATCATGCTGCTGCTACCTCTGCTGCTCTCCCTTCAAATTCCTCCTTGGAACCCAACCAAGGCTTGCAATGCAATACTAATTCTGGAATGCTGTCTACTTGTGTAGCCTAGTTTATGAAAATTAGTCTGACCTACTGTTTGCATCCAAGCATACTAAATTGAAAGAATGCCATGCATCTTAATAAAATATTCACTTAAGCTATTCTTTTCCAGTGATTTTTGGGGGGGTTTGAAATCCAGAAAATGATTACTGAAAAATATGAGTGATTCCTTTTAAGTAAAAAATAAATAAAAACATTTCACCATTTTATGCTTTTATTTGTGGCACTGGCACTGTAATCTTCCATTTTCTGATGGTTTCGTTTAGTTGATATTGATATTAGGCCAAATCCAATCACATTATTGCAAAATTGTCTATAGGAATATAACTTTTTTCATCTTTCAGAAATGACACCACAGCATAAGAATGGTGCGGTTGTCATCCAGCACCCAGATGCCACAGCCTATAGGATTTACTGCTGGCCGAGGAACGAACATTTTGATAGGCTAAGGGTGATCACTCCCATTAAATTGAATTAAATGACTGCTTATTTCCTATATTCGTTCACCCATTCACTCGTTCTTTCATTCATCCACTCAGCGTTGCACCCTATAGGACGCCCTCATCCCTCCCTCCTTCCCTGACCTCGCTTCCCCAGCTATGGTTTTTTCTCTCTCATGTTTGCCGCTTGTGGTTTTCCTCTTTGGGTGGAAATGTTTCTCGCTATGGACAACCTAGCTTTGTCGCCGGCTCCTGCCGTTAGTTTATGTTTTCCAGTGCAACAACTGCAACGTTTTCTTCCGAGCCTGACTCGTTCTTTGGAGGTTCACGGTGACGGTGTGTCGCTGTCACATCGCGTGTAGCACTGTTCATTATAGTTCATTCATTCGTTTTGCAACGGACGAACTGTCATAATGAAGCACTCGGGGCGAGCAGCTGTGGCTATGATGAGGATGATAGGATGTAATAATAACGGTCGTTTTGCGCGGAATTTTCTCCACAGCAACTGTGTTATTGACGAGAAGACGGTAGTTCTACAGAAGAAGGATAATGAGGGATTCGGGTTTGTGCTGCGAGGGGCGAAAGGTAGGAGACTGACAGACCAAGAGACGCACTCACTCAGTCAGTGTCTGTTCCTCCCTTGTTGTGTTCATGTTGCATCCCCGGTCCACCGGCGCGTCAGTGATGAGAATCACGCTCATATTGCTTATTAACAACCCCATGCTGCTTTGTACACCCACTTACTTCAATAGAAATGACTTTTTTCTGTTGGCGACAGATCTCATATCTGTGATTGTTTTGTGTTGTAGTCAGCTCTGCTCCTTGTCATGTTTTGTGTGACCATAATAAGTTTATTATAGTATATAATAAACCGACTGAGCCTAGCATTAACAATATTCGGTTGACTTAAAATGCTTCTCCATCACAAACGGATGTATCTGAGGCTACTCAGAACAACATTATTTATCTAGTTAATTCAAATCTAATACCCAGAGCCTGTGCCTCTGCTCCAGAGAATATACATTCATGTAAGCTACTGTATGTACATTCATGTAAGCTACTGTATGTATGTACATGTAAGCTGTATTGAATGAGCAGACTACCAACTGCCCATGGAGTTTTCTTGAAGCACATGGCTGATTTATTGCAAGTGTCACTTGTCACCATCGGTTTGTTTGAGCTGCTGTTACTCCAGTTCTGCAAGAGAAAGATGCTACACAGTATTCATGTAACATCTGTAACAATCTGCAACATCTAAAGTTAACTTTGATGCGGCTTTGCTGATAGTTGTATGCTTTTATTGTCTTGAAGAGATGGCCAGTTCAGTTTTACACCCCCTTGACAGATCTACACACACACACACACACACACACACACACACACACACACACACACACACACACACACACACACACACACACACACACACACACACACACACACAGATCTACACACACACACACACACACACACACACACACACACACACACACACACACACACACACACACACACACACACACACACACACACACACACACACACACACACACACACAGACAGATCTACACACACACACACACACACACACTAATGAACCATACAATGCAGGGAGTTTATTTGGTCCAGAGTGGAGGGGTTAGTGATGCATCTCTCTGTAGCCCCAACACCTGCCCATCCCAGCCCCACTACCAGCCCCAACACCTGTCCCAGTACCTTACTCAGCACCTGCTCCAGCCCAGCACCTTCCCCAACACCTGTCCCATCCTAGCCCCACTACCAGCCCCAGCCCCAACACCTGTCCCAGTACCTTACCCAGCACCTGCTCCAGCCCAGCACTTAGCCCAGCACTTTCCCCAGCACCTGCCCCAGCCCAGCACCTTCCCCAGCCCAGCACTTCCCCAGCACCTTCCCCAGCCCAGCACTTTCCCCAGCACCTGCCCCAGCCCAACACCTGCCCCAGCCCAGCACCTGCCCCAGCCCAGCACCTGGCCACCGTCTCTGTCCAGCCAGCATGATTAGGCCTCTGTTTTCCTACATGCATATTTTTTAGTGTCCTGATTATTACATTGCATATGATGATCCATCCAAATACAAATGGTACCGTAGCATTGGTGTAATTCTGTTCCTGCATGTACAGTGCATTCGGAAAGTATTCAGACCCTTTGACTTTTTCTTCATTATGTTATGCCTTATTCAATCTACACACAATACCCCATAATGACAAAGCGAAAACTGTTTTTTAAAAACATTTTAGCAAATGTAATTAAGATAAAAAACCTGGAATACCTTATTTACATAAGTATTTACAGTAGACCCTTTGCTATGAGACTCGAAATTGAGCTCAAGTGCAACCTGTTTCCATACCACTTGTTTTTGCAACACTTAAGGTCCCCAAAAACACAGAGGCCACCATCATTCTTAAATGGAAGAAGTTTTGAACCACCAAGACTGTTACTAGATCTAGCTGCCTGGCCAAACTGAGTAATCGGGGGAGAAGGACCTTGGTCAGGAAGGTGACCAAGAACCCGTTGGTCACTCTGACAGAGCTCCAGATGTCCTCTGTGGAGATGGTTGTCCTTCTGGAAGATTTTCCCATCTCTGCAGCATTCCACCAATCAGGCCTTTATGACTGGGCCGAAGGTTCACCTTCCCACAGGACAACGACCCTAAGCACACAGCCAAGACAAAGCACGAGTGGCTTCGGAACAAGTCTCTGAATGTCCTTGAGTGGCCCAGCCAGAGCCTGGACATGAACCCGATCGAACATCTCTGAAGAGACCTAAATATAGCTGTGCAGTGACGCTCCTCATCCAACCTGACAGAACTTGAGAGGATCTGCAGAGAATAATGGGAGAAACTCCTCAAATGCAGGTGTACCAAGCTTGTACCATCATACCCATACCCGTAGTCCCGTGTAGCTCAGTTGGTAGAGCATGGCGCTTGCAACGCCAGGGTTGTGGGTTCGTTTCCCACGGGGGGCCAGTACAAAAAGGTGTGAATGTATGTACTTGTAAGTCACTCTGGATAAGAGCGTCTGCTAAATGACTTAAATGTAAATATAAATGTAATACCCAATAAAACTCAAGGCTGTAATTGCTGCCAAAGGTGCTTCAACAAAGTACTGCGTAAAGCATCTGAATGCTAATGTAAATGTGATATTTATAGAATAAGGCTGTAACGTAACAAAATGTGGAAAAAGTCAAGGGGTTTGAATACTTTCTGAATGCACTGTATTTATGTGTACATGTGTATGCAACACAGTTGGCAACATCTTCATTATATGTGGTCCAGTAGAATATGTTCGCCATTTCCCTGAGGCTGTCAATTTTGAACGTTAACATTCAAAGGTGTCTATTGTACATCACACTGCTGTGTTGAAGTTCATGGGTGATGTGTTGTTGAATTAACTTCATAACATATGTGTAATAATGATACTGTCCCAGACAGTGATGTTGCTACCTTGCCTTTCTCACCCTTTCTCTGTCTCTGTCTTTACCTGGGCCGTTGTCTGCACCTGCTCACCCACCCCTCCAGCGGACACGCCCATCGAGGAGTTCACCCCTACACCCGCCTTCCCCGCCCTGCAGTACCTGGAGTCTGTGGACGAGGGCGGGGTTGCATGGCGGGCGGGGCTTCGCAACGGAGACTTCCTCATCGAGGTAAGGCAACAGAGGCTCTTTCTCAATTCATTTTTCCTCTATTGTTTGCATCTTCTTCTCCTTGCCTCCTCGTCAAAAGGCATTGGAGAAGAGGGTGTTAGGGGCGGGACCTCGGATCTTCTTCTCCTTGCCTCCTCGTCAAAAGGCATTGGAGAAGGGGGTGTTAGGGGCGGGACCTCGGATCTTCTTCTCCTTGCCTCCTCGTCAAAAGGCATTGGAGAAGGGGGTGTTAGGGGCGGGACCTCGGTTCTTCTTCTCCTTGCCTCCTCGTCAAAAGGCATTGGAGAAGGGGGTGTTAGGGGCGGGACCTCGGATCTTCTTCTCCTTGCCTCCTCGTCAAAAGGCATTGGAGAAGGGGGTGTTAGGGGAGGGACCTTGGATCTTCTTCTCCGATACGGTTGTGAGGAATCGCACGTTCCTTCCTGGACTTGAGTTGTGGAATAATAATTTTCAATGTGAAGAGAATGCTAATGAAGGATTTGTGATGATCTGTTTAAAACTGGACGGAAAAGATAAAGGGAAAGGGGGACCCTAGTCAGTTGTATAGGGAAAGGGGGACACCTAGTCAGTTGTATAGGAAAGGGGGACACCTAGTCAGTTGTATAGGGAAAGGGGGATACCTAGTCAGTTGTATAGGGAAAGGGGGATACCTAGTCAGTTGTATAGGGAAAGGGGGACACCTCGTCAGTTGAATAGGGAAAGGGGGATACCTAGTCAGTTGTATAGGGAAAGGGGGACACCTCGTCAGTTGTATAGGGAAAGTGGGACACCTCGTCAGTTGAATAGGGAAAGGGGGACACCTCGTCAGTTGTATAGGGAAAGGGGGATACCTAGTCAGTTGTATAGGGAAAGGGGGATACCTAGTCAGTTGTACATGGAAAGGGGGATACCTAGTCAGTTGTATAGGGAAAGGGGGATACCTAGTCAGTTGTATAGGGAAAGGGGGATACCTAGTCAGTTGTATAGGGAAAGGGGGATACCTAGTCAGTTGTACATGGAAAGGGGGATACCTAGTCAGTTGTATATGGAAAGGGGGATACCTAGTCAGTTGTATAGGGAAAGGGGGGACACCTCGTCAGTTGAATAGGGAAAGGGGGACACCTCGTCAGTTGTATAGGGAAAGGGGGATACCTAGTCAGTTGTATAGGGAAAGGGGGATACCTAGTCAGTTGTACATGGAAAGGGGGATACCTAGTCAGTTGTACATGGAAAGGGGGATACCTAGTCAGTTGTATAGGGAAAAGGGGATACCTAGTCAGTTGTATATGGAAAGGGGAATACCTAGTCAGTTGTACAACTGAATGCATTCAACTGAAATGTGTCTTCCACATTTAACCCAACCCCTTTGAAACAGAGAGGTACGTGGGGCTGCCATAATCGACATCCACGTCATCGGATGGGAGGAGATCTGTCTGAATACATATATGAATGTGGTCCTGACAAGTTTATGTCTTTTTCTCCATTCAGCATCGAGGGAGTTTTGTTTGACCCAGAAAATCATTAGGACAGCACATCATGGCATAGTTCTCTGAGCCTCCAAATCAACTGAACTTCTGCTAAATTAATTATAAAAGTCTGGATAAGCTCCAGAAGGTGCACTGACCTAATGAAAAATTGGCGTTCTGTTATTGCTGAAATAAGGACAACTAAGCTACTGTGTGGAACGAGATGAAGGTTTTGGGCTGTACCTCGTCTTATGGCTGAAGCTCTGTCTACTCCCCTTAGATATGGTATTGTCCTCAGAGTTGTGTTTAGAGTCACTTCCAGTTCAGTTCGATTCATCTGTGTTTTTGGTTGTAAGGTGATTGAGTTCATACCCAAGCATAGCCTGAAATCTCAGTTTCACCATTGTTTCACAAAACATAACAAAGCTTATCAGTTTAATTCAAGGGGTAGCCCAAGCAGTAGCCACTATGGATTAGATTTCCTCTTGAACACGTATTAGCTAACATGTAGCCTAGCTGTTAAGACCGTTGAGCAAGGCAATTAACCCTAGTCGCTCTGGATAAGAGCGTCTGCTAAATGTATATTATTCTTGCTGTGGATTTCTCTTGTTTTTCAGTACAGCACCATCTCACCTACATTCTTTATTTCTTTACTTCATTGTCTAACACTTGACCACCACAGGTTGTGTTTGCAAAATGATAAACATAGACTCAGGCCTTGCTCTGTGTGCTGTGGGAATGTTTAATATACTCATAGATTCCATCACTGTCAGTGTTCTTCAGTGTCACTTCAACAGGGTTCGGTTGAAGTAATTTAGTATGAGACAGAAAGGAGAGTAGTTAATGATTATGTGTTCATGCAGCACGATGACACAGTGTTCATGGACTCATTAGGTGCTGATAATCCATGGACAGCTTGTGTTTTTAAAATCAACTGTCAGAGCAGCATGGCCGTGATGTAACAACAAAAAGGGATAATAACAAAACAGGAACTAGAAGAGAGCACAAGGGTGGTAGCTAAACAAATATCATCCTACCACTTTTCATAATGTTGTATAGACGAGATAGACATAGTCCTAGGGGATTGTCCCTTTGAATTCTAAGTTGTTATTGCGTTGTTATATTAGTCATGGAAAGTGGTCACACTTCACAATCTATTTGGTGATCATTCCTCAGAATAGGATTTGATCTTAATTTGATTTAATCTAACTAACCATGCGTGTACAGTACTTCATATGAACTATTATATAGCGCTGCAGTGAGTTGCTGTATAACTATAACTGCTGTACAACTATAACGATGGCATGACCGAAAGTGTTCCCTGGAAATCCAGCCTATCCTTAATCAATCAATCAATCAATCAAGTTTATTTTATATAGCCCTTCGTACATCAGCTAATATCTCGAAGTGCTTTACAGAGACCCAGCCTAAAACCCCAAACAGCTAGAATGCAGGTGTAGAAGCACGGTGGCTAGGAAAAACTCCCTAGAAAGGCCAAAACCTTAGCCTTGTTAAGAAAATAAAAGCAGTCCCTCGCGGGAATCAACAGTTTAGTCTTGTGTGTTTGGTGTTCTGCTCTGCTCAGTCATCCCCACCAGAGCAGACCACCTCCAATGACCTTGCAGGCTGTTAGTAAACCCCTCAGTGTAATGGTTCAATGCTGGAGATGTGGATGGCCTTGGGGATGTAGGGTTTATCACCTGTGATCAGGGAGAGAGGCTGCTTCTCTGGGGATATAGGGGGATGTTTATCACCTGTCATCAGGGAGAGAGGGTAGTATTTATCACCTGTCATCAGGGAGAGAGGGTAGTATTTATCACCTGTCATCAGGGAGAGAGGGTAGTATTTATCACCTGTCATCAGGGAGAGAGGGTAGTATTTATCACCTGTCATCAGGGAGAGAGGGTAGTATTTATCACCTGTCATCAGGGAGAGAGGTTGCTTCTCTGGGGATATAGGGGGATGTTTATCACCTGTCATCAGGGAGAGAGGGTAGTATTTATCACCTGTCATCAGGGAGAGAGGGTAGTATTTATCACCTGTCATCAGGGAGAGAGGGTAGTATTTATCACCTGTCATCAGGGAGAGAGGGTAGTATTTATCACCTGTCATCAGGGAGAGAGTGTAGTATTTATCACCTGTCATCAGGGAGAGAGGGTAGTATTTATCACCTGTCATCGGGGAGAGAGGTTAGTATTTATCACCTGTCATCAGGGAGAGAGGCTGCTTCTCTGGGGATATAGGGTAGTATTTATCACATGTCATCAGGGAGAGAGGCTGCTTCTCTGGGGATATAGGGTAGTATTTATCACATGTCATCAGGGAGAGAGGGTGCTTCTCTGGGGATATAGGGTAGTATTTATCACATGTCATCAGGGAGAGAGGCTGCTTCTCTGGGGATATAGGGTAGTATTTATCACATGTCATCAGGGAGAGAGGCTGCTTCTCTGGGGATGTACTTTCTGATAGATGGGCATATCTGGATCCACAGAATGATCTGCCTCTGGTTCTGTCAGCTCAAGGTTCTGTCAGCTCAAGGTTCTGTCAGCTCTGGTTCTGGTAGCTCAAGGTTCTGTCAGCTATGGTTCTGTCAGCTCTGGTTCTGTCAGCTCCTTTTATTACAGATGTGAGCCAGCCAGGACTTCCTATAAAGAAGCAGAACAATGCTGATATGTAATTGGTTGTTCCAGGCATTTAGCCCAATAACCTGTTGTGACACTTTAGCCCAGGTTATTGTGATGATCCACTAGTATCCTCTTTGATAGTAGTTCTGTCTTTGAGCTGTTCTTGTCTGTTAATGTTCTGTATTATGTCATGTTTCATGTTTTTTTTTGTGGACCCCAGGAAGAGTACTGTAGTTGCTGCTTTTGCAACAGCCAATGGGGAACCTAATAAAATACCAATACCAAGTTGTAGATGTTTTCCACTCATGTGGTGCTGAAGTTCAGAATTCTGATTCACATGATGTTGCTGCCTGCTTCGTTGGTGCTGAAGTGCAGATGCTCTGTATTACAGCTGGTTGGTTTACTTCAGCCCCATAGCGTGGCTGCATTCTGGGAATTTAAATATATATATATATATATATATATATATATATATATATATATATATATATATATATATATATATATATATATATATTATGGAATAAAACCCATTCAGGATACTGCATCTCCTCTCTTACATCTCCCCATACTTTCCTCTCCTGGTTGTACTTTTTCTCTCCGTTGTCTTTGCAGATAGCACTCAGACAGCACTGCGTTCTGTCAAAGCCCTGTAAGTAGAGTTCTGTAGTGAGCTTGTGTTAGCTCTTCTTCTATGCTCATGGAATTATTCAGCATTTGGTCCAAATGAGCTTTCAGTCTGTATAAACACAAACCTATCCAGGAGGTACACACACAGCAGTAAAAATTAAGTGGCTCTATGTATTTAGGCGAATGCTGATTGCTGAACAAATTACTGATGCATTGCTGCAGAATAATGGACATGGGAAGCCCTTACACCATGCCCCGACCGGGCGCACGATCGCAAATTGATTTTGTCTCGGAACACCAAGCGCGATCACGACACGCAGGTTGAAATATATCAAAACAATCTCTGAACCAATTATGTGAATTTGGGGACAGGTCAAACCGCATTAAACATTTATGGCAATTTAGCTAGCTAGCTTGCAGTTGCTAGCTAATTTGTCCTATTTACCTAGCTTTCTGTTGCTAGCTAATTTGTTCTGGGAGATACGGTAAACGTTGAGGTGTTATTTTACCTGAAATGCACAATTAATCCACGGTCAACCGAATAACCAAAACGGTCAACCGAATAATTTCTAGTCATCTCTCCTCCTTCCAGGCTTTTTCTTCTTTGGACTTTAAATGGCGATTGGAAACTAACTTTCATAATAAGGTGTATTACCACGCCTGACCGACCTCGGTTCATCTTGCAATCACCCATGTGGGTATAACCAATGAGGAGATGGAACGTGGGTATATGCTTCTGTAAACCAATGAGAAGATGGGAGAGGCAGGACTTGTACTGCGTTTAGCGTCACAAGTAGAACTGACTTCTATTTTAACGCCTAGCAACGCAGATGCTCGCAAGCAGTGTGGGTGCAATGATTGAATAACATCTATGTGTACATTTATTTTTGCAACGCGAGCCGTGTGGTCAGCATGTTAGGGTCACATAGCAGGTTGTAGGAAGCTCTTAGGGTCACATAGCAGGTTGTAGGAAGCTCTTAGGGTCACATAGCAGGTTGTAGGAAGCTCTTAGGGTCACATAGCAGGTTGTAGGAAGCTCTTAGGGTCACATAGCAGGTTGTAGGAAGCTCTTAGGGTCACATAGCAGGTTGTAGGAAGCTCTTAGGGTCACATAGCAGGTTGTAGGAAGCCCATAGGGTCACATAGCAGGTTGTAGGAAGCCCTTAGGGTCACATAGCAGGTTGTAGGAAGCCCATAGGGTCACATAGCAGGTTGTAGGAAGCCCTTAGGGTCACATAGCAGGTTGTAGGAAGCCCTTAGGGTCACATAGCAGGTTGTAGGAAGCTCTTAGGGTCACATAGCAGGTTGTAGGAAGCCCATAGGGTCACATAGCAGGTTGTAGGAAGCCCTTAGGGTCACATAGCAGGTTGTAGGAAGCCCTTAGGGTCACATAGCAGGTTGTAGGAAGCCCATAGGGTCACATAGCAGGTTGTAGGAAGGTCTTAGGGTCACATAGCAGGTTGTAGGAAGCCCATAGGGTCACATAGCAGGTTGTAGGAAGCCCTTAGGGTCACATAGCAGGTTGTAGGAAGCTCTTAGGGTCACATAGCAGGTTGTAGGAAGCTCTTAGGGTCACATAGCAGGTTGTAGGAAGCCCATAGGGTCACATAGCAGGTTGTAGGAAGCTCTTAGGGTCACATAGCAGGTTGTAGGAAGCCCTTAGGGTCACATAGCAGGTTGTAGGAAGCCCTTAGGGTCACATAGCAGGTTGTAGGAAGCCCTTAGGGTCACATAACAGGTTGTAGGAAGCTCTTAGGGTCACATAGCAGGTTGTAGGAAGCTCTTAGGGTCACATAGCAGGTTGTAGGAAGCCCTTAGGGTCACATAGCAGGTTGTAGGAAGCCCATAGGGTCACATAGCAGGTTGTAATATGGTTTGTTAATGCACTTAGTGGATGTGTATTGACATAAATATGTATGCATGGCTCTGGTAGTGGATATAATATGACAATACTGCTGGTCTGAATGGCTATGGCCAAACGGGCCACCACATATTCTGTATCTTACATACACAATACAATGTTTTCAGGCTCCAATTTAACCAATTGAAAGTATAGGTAGCCTGGGGGGCGGCAGGTAGCCTTGCGGGTAGGATCGAATCCCCTGACAAGGTAAAAATATGTTGTTCTGCCCTTGAGCAAGGGCAAAGAAGACATGGATGTTGATTTAAGGCAACCCTTCACAAACACCTCTCTGGTTCAGAGGCGTTTGGTTAAATGCAGAAGACACATTTCAGTTGAATGCATTCAGTCGTATAACTGACTAGGTATCCCCCTTTCCATATACCACTGAATAGGTATCCCCCTTTCCCTATAGAACTGACTAGGTATCCCCCTTTCCCTATAGAACTGACTAGGTATCCCCCTTTCCCTATAGAACTGACTAGGTATCCCCCTTTCCCTATAGAACTGACTAGGTATCCCCCTTTCCCTATAGAACTGACTAGGTATCCCCCTTTCCCTATAGAACTGACTAGGTATCCCCCTTTCCCTATAGAACTGACTAGGTGTCCCCCTTTCCCTATACAACTGACTAGGTGTCCCCCTTTTCCCCTAATAGCTAAGGAAATAGTAACCTACTATGGATGGGCCCTGTTGAAAAATAGTGCCCTGTATAGGGATATGGAACACGGGACAGTTTGGGATGCAGAAGTCTCAGTATATCCTGCCAACAATACAGAATCTCTTAGCAGTGGACGTCTAATGCTCTTATCTGTCTGTGTGGCTTCCTGTCCTCTCACAGAGAACAACAGCAGCTGCTTGAAATAACCTATAATCAAGCATATGTTTAGCACTAATATGTTCCCCACAGGAACAGATTCCAGTGTGAAAGGGCAATGTGTGTGTGTGTGTGTGTGTGTGTGTGTGTGTGTGTGTGTGTGTGTGTGGGTAGGTGGATGAAGGTGTGTGTGTGAAGAAGGAACATATTTTCAGTGTGTAAGTGCAATGTGTGTGTCATTCTGTTTTATGTGTGTGATGAACTGGCAACGTGCGATGCTGCCCTACATCATAGATGTCAGCACTCTCCTGAGTCTTTGTCCTCCAGCCGAGCCAGTTCGTCACAGTCTGGGGTTGTTCTACATACAGAGCACTGGTGTGGTACTGTGACCACGCACGCATTGAGGAAGGCGCGAGCCAAAACATTTGTCAGTGTGGTCTATGAGGACTAGGGCTGGGGATTGCCAGGGACCTCATGATACGATATTATCACAATACTTAGGTGCTGATATGATATGTATTGTAGTTTCTATACTGTGATTTTATTGGGATTCGATGTTACAAACATATTGCTCACCATGTCTGCTGCAGTGGGACAAGAGAGCGCATGAGAAAACAAGTTTTGCTCATTTGTGGATTTAAAAGGGCTGAAAACATGTTGGCTCACTATTGAAAAAGAACATGGAGAACAGGCTAGAGAAGAACATGGAGAACGAGCTAGAGGAGAACATGGAGAACGAGCTAGAGGAGAACATGGAGAACGAGCTAGAGGAGAACATGGAGAACGAGCTAGAGGAGAACATGGAGAACGAGCTAGAGGAGAACATGGAGAACGAGCTAGAGGAGAACATGGAGAACGAGCTAGTGGAGAACATGGAGAACGAGCTAGAGAAGAACATGGAGAACGAGCTAGTGGAGAACATGGAGAACGAGCTAAAGGAGAACATGGAGAACGAGCTAGTGGAGAACATGGAGAACGAGCTAGAGGAGAACATGGAGAACGAGCTAGAGGAGGACATGGAGAACGAGCTAGTGGAGAACATGGAGAACGAGCTAGTGGAGAACATGGAGAACGAGCTAGAGAAGAACATGGAGAACGAGCTAGAGAAGAACATGGAGAACGAGCTAGAGAAGAACATGGAGAACGAGCTAGAGAAGAACATGGAGAACGAGCTCGAGAAGAACATGGAGAACGAGCTCGAGAAGAACATGGAGAACGAGCTAGAGAAGAACATGGAGAACGAGCTAGAGAAGAACATGGAGAACGAGCTAGAGAAGAACATGGAGAACGAGCTAGAGAAGAACATGGAGAACGAGCTAGAGAAGAACATGGAGAACGAGCTAGTGTAGAACGAGCTAGAGAAGAACATGGAGAACGAGCTAGAGGAGAACATGGAGAACGAGCTAGAGGAGAACATGGAGAACGAGCTAGAGGAGAACATGGAGAACGAGCTAGAGGAGAACATGGAGAACGAGCTAGAGGAGAACATGGAGAACGAGCTAGAGAAGAACATGGAGAACGAGCTAGAGAAGAACATGGAGAACGAGCTAGTGGAGAACATGGAGAACGAGCTAGAGAAGAACATGGAGAACGAGCTAGAGAAGAACATGGAGAACGAGCTAGAGAAGAACATGGAGAACGAGCTAGTGTAGAACGAGCTAGAGAAGAACATGGAGAACGAGCTAGAGGAGAACATGGAGAACGAGCTAGAGAAGAACATGGAGAACGAGCTAGTGTAGAACGAGCTAGAGAAGAACATGGAGAACGAGCTAGAGAAGAACATGGAGAACGAGCTAGAGAAGAACATGGAGAACGAGCTAGAGAAGAACATGGAGAACGAGCTAGTGTAGAACGAGCTAGAGAAGAACATGGAGAACGAGCTAGAGGAGAACATGGAGAACGAGCTAGAGAAGAACATGGAGAACGAGCTAGTGTAGAACGAGCTAGAGAAGAACATGGAGAACGAGCTAGAGGAGAACATGGAGAACGAGCTAGAGAAGAACATGGAGAACGAGCTAGAGAAGAACATGGAGAACGAGCTAGAGAAGAACATGGAGAACGAGCTAGAGGAGAACATGGAGAACGAGCTAGAGGAGAACATGGAGAACGAGCTAGAGAAGAACATGGAGAACGAGCTAGAGAAGAACATGGAGAACGAGCTAGAGAAGAACATGGAGAACGAGCTAGTGGAGAACATGGAGAACGAGCTAGAGAAGAACATGGAGAACGAGCTAGTGGAGAACATGGAGAACGAGCTAGAGGAGAACATGGAGAACGAGCTAGTGGAGAACATGGAGAACGAGCTAGAGAAGAACATGGAGAACGAGCTAGAGGAGAACATGGAGAACGAGCTAGAGAAGAACATGGAGAACAAGCTAGTGGAGAACATGGAGAACGAGCTAGTGGAGAACATGGAGAACGAGCTAGTGTAGAACGAGCTAGAGAAGAACATGGAGAACGAGCTAGTGTAGAACGAGCTAGAGAAGAACATGGAGAACGAGCTAGAGAAGAACATGGAGAACGAGCTAGTGGAGAACGAGCTAGAGAAGAACATGGAGAACGAGCTAGTGGAGAACATGGAGAACGAGCTAAAGGAGAACATGGAGAACGAGCTAGAGAAGAACATGGAGAACGAGCTAGAGGAGAACATGGAGAACGAGCTAGAGAAGAACATGGAGAACGAGCTAGAGAAGAACATGGAGAACGAGCTAGAGAAGAACATGGAGAACGAGCTAGAGAAGAACATGGAGAACGAGCTAGTGGAGAACATGGAGAACGAGCTAGAGAAGAACATGGAGAACGAGCTAGTGGAGAACGAGCTAGAGAAGAACATGGATAACGAGCTAGTGGAGAACATGGAGAACGAGCTAAAGGAGAACATGGAGAACGAGCTAGAGAAGAACATGGAGAACGAGCTAGAGGAGAACATGGAGAACGAGCTAGAGAAGAACATGGAGAACGAGCTAGTGGAGAACATGGAGAACGAGCTAGAGAAGAACATGGAGAACGAGCTAGAGAAGAACATGGAGAACGAGCTAGAGAAGAACATGGAGAACGAGCTAGAGAAGAACATGGAGAACGAGCTAGAGAAGAACATGGAGAACGAGCTAGAGAAGAACATGGAGAACGAGCTAGAGAAGAACATGGAGAACGAGCTAGAGAAGAACATGGAGAACGAGCTAGAGAAGAACATGGAGAACGAGCTAGAGAAGAACATGGAGAACGAGCTAGAGAAGAACATGGAGAACGAGCTAGAGGAGAACATGGAGAACAAGCTAGAGAAGAACATGGAGAACGAGCTAGTGGAGAACATGGAGAACGAGCTAGAGAAGAACATGGAGAACGAGCTAGAGGAGAACATGGAGAACGAGCTAGAGGAGAACATGGAGAACGAGCTAGAGAAGAACATGGAGAACGAGCTAGAGAAGAACATGGAGAACAAGCTAAAGAAGGAGAAATACCAGAATTTTGGTACAGGTAGAGCTGACTAGCGCTGGCTAACGTTAACAAAAACATTGTTGTTGGAGAGAATCGCTACTCAGTCATAAAATAAATTATATCATCAAAAATAATACTGCGATACTCTACTGTATAGATCCCCCCCTCCCACCATCACTAAGTAAGAAATGTTGCTATAGGAGAAAGAATCAAAGCTTCATTGCAACTGATAGGTATATTTAAACTAGTGCTGCCCTCTCATCAATGACTGTTGTTTCAAAACACCCTTCTCTCTCTTTGCCTGGTACTGTAGAGCTTGTATTGATGTTGGACTAAGCCTGCCCTCGCCAGTCCTTACTGCAGTGCTCTGCTCATCTCTGTGACTATCTCATGGACAGTGAGTTGTTCTGCTCATCTCTGTGACTATCTCATGGACAGTGAGTTGTTCTGCTCATCTCTGTGACTATGTCATGGACAGTGAGTTGTTCTGCTCATCTCTGTGACTATCTCATGGACAGTGAGTTGTTCTGCTCATCTCTGTGACTATCTCATGGACAGTGAGTTGTTCTGCTCATCTCTGTGACTATCTCATGGACAGTGAGTTGTTCTGTGTGGACAGCCACCCAGAGAGCATGCCTTGGAGGTACCTCATGGCCTAATAACAACACAACCTGTCACTAAAATAAAGAACTCTGCTTGGTGGTGTAACCTACTTTGAGGATAGGAGGAAAATAAATTGTGTGGATACGTACGGTAGCAATGTACGAACAGGCTTAACTGTCTCTTAATTGTTTATTTGTCAATACTGTAGTAAATAATTCAATCCAGGCTTTGAACTGATGACCTTGTTCAGTGTTACATTGGCCCTATTCTCCCTGAAGGGACAACATGGGATGTTGAGTCTGGAAAAAAAGGACAATGTATTTACAAGAATCCCCATTATTACCCAATGAATAGACCGTAGAATCATTATACTTCCCATTCATTGGCTAATGGGGATTCTTGTAAATACAATCTCATTAGCCATGGTGGGGACCTGTTGGTTCATTGCACATGCTGCTGGATGTCCGAGGCTCACTCATGTCGTATTACAGCTCAGTGGTCACCTAGCAACCAGCTTCACATTGTGTCCCTAAGCTCGCTGGGATGGATGAAAGGGAGGAAGACAGCTGTAAGAGATTTCCCAGCAGCACCCTCCTTGTCTGTCCTTGACGGTCTGCCTCCTCTAATATAAAGGTGTGTGAAAACGTCAGCAAGTGGCTGGGGTTTGGTGATGGAGGTGTGAGCTATGTAGCTGTGTGTCTCAAGCCAGAAGATGTGCTTTATTGTGTTATTATTATTATTATTGGGATATTGCCAACTGTATAATACAACCTGTATACTATTGCTATTCCTAAATTAGCTGATTAGCTAAATATGGCATTCACTTCAAGGTCATCTCAAATGTGCTCTGATTAAACCAAAGCGTGGAATACAGTATATAATGACTTGTAGTGTTTACATTTCAGCTCTTTGGAATACTATTGGTTTATAACATACAGTAACACATCAAATCAGATGTTTTTTGATAGATACATTGATTGTGTTTCTTGACGTTTTCTTATATACTTTTCATATGCTTACTCTTCAACCATGACATCACATAGTATCTCCTGTGGTTCATCTCTCTCTTGAATGTCATCAGTGTGTGGGGATCCCTCTCTTCAATAGTGTTTCATCTGCGTATGCCTGACGTACGATACCGCTACTCTTAATACATGGGCTTTGAGCTGAAGTGGTTCCAATTCAGGCCTCCCAGAAAGGTCTGTAAAAGGGAAGAACGATAGATAGGTCATCTCATCCAGCATCTCCTCTGTGTACTTGGTAATTAGTCTACTCAAAAGAGTTCCACCTGCCCTGAAGACTGAAGAGGAGAATAGCTAGCGAGGAGATTGCATTTGATCATGGAATTGCAATGGGACTGTGGGTGATTGGCCTCTGTTAACCCCCCCTCTCTGAAGTGGCTCAGTGAAACCACAGTGAAACAGCCTTTACTCCATTGATGGCCAGCCACTGGCCTTTCCCCTCTTACGTGATAACATTCCTGTCCAAGAGGGAAGAAAACACTTTAGTGGTGCTGAATGGCATCCCATTCCCTACGTAGTGCACTGCTATTGATCAAGGCGTATAGGGTTCTGGTCAACAGTAGTGCACAATTAGTCTAGTGGTTAGAGCGTTGGGCCAGTGACCGAGCTGACAAGGTAAAATCCCTGAGCTGACCAGGTAAAAAGCTGTCGTTTGGCCCCTGAACAAGGCAGTTAACCCACTGTTCCTAGGCCGTCATTGTAAATAAGAATTTGTTCTTAACTGACTTGCCTAGTAAAATTGAAGGTTACTTTATTACATTTTTTAAAATAGTGCACTACTTTTTCATCACAACCCGACTCTGGTTAAAAGAAGTGTACACTATAAAGAGAATAGGGTGCCATTTCAGATGCAGCCTCATTCTCACAGAGTCTTGTCTACTCTGCTCAGGGTCCCTGCTCTGTCTTACAAACTCTCGACTACTCTGCTCAGGGTCGCTGCTCTGTCTCACAAACTCTCGTCTACTCGGCTCAGGGTCCCTGCTCTGTCTCACAAACTCTCGTCTACTCTGCTCAGGGTCGCTGCTCTGTCTCACAAACTCTCGTCTACTCGGCTCAGGGTCGCTGCTCTGTCTCAAACACTCGTCTACTCTGCTCAGGGTCCCTGCTCTGTCTCACAAACTCTCGTCTACTCTGCTCAGGGTCGCTGCTCTGTCTCACAAACTCTCGTCTACTCTGCTCAGGGTCGCTGCTCTGTCTCACAAACTCTCGTCTACTCTGCTCAGGGTCGCTGCTCTGTCTCACAAACTCTCGTCTACTCTGCTCAGGGTCGCTGCTCTGTCTCAATCTCTCGTCTACTCTGCTCAGGGTCGCTGCTCTGTCTCACAAACTCTCGTCTACTCTGCTCAGGGTCGCTGCTCTGTCTCAATCTCTTGTCTACTCTGCTCAGGGTCGCTGCTCTGTCTCTCAAACTCTCGTCTACTCTGCTCAGGGTCGCTGCTCTGTCTCAATCTCTTGTCTACTCTGCTCAGGGTCGCTGCTCTGTCTCTCAAACTCTCGTCTACTCTGCTCAGGGTCGCTGCTCTGTCTCACAAACTCTCGTCTACTCTGCTCAGGGTCGCTGCTCTGTCTCAATCTCTTGTCTACTCTGCTCAGGTTCGCTGCTCTGTCTCTCAAACTCTCGTCTACTCTGCTCAGGGTCGCTGCTCTGTCTCACAAACTCTCGTCTACTCTGCTCAGTGTCGCTGCTCTGTCTGAGGTTCTGACCCAATCCATCCAGTGAAAAAAAGGAAAACGCCAATGTTTCGCATCCTACATCATAATAGCCCTACAGGCCCCCAGTACATCTCAGTGATGTGAAATACAGACAGCAACGAATGCAGCGAGTGATTTACCAGGGAGGGAGGGAATGGGGTTGTGTACCAGTGTCTACAAGGCCCTTTCATATTTCAGAAATAGGATTTTGTGTCACTTCTGGTTATATCCAGCAGAATTAACATGTGCAATTTACTAAAAGGGTGCGCACTCACTTGCATAGTGACACACACACACACACACACACACACACACACACACACACACACACACACACACACACACACACACACATTATATAACATCGAATGTCTATGTTCGGCGGCCCAAGCATTACATAACACTGCTCAGTTAACCAGGAGACCCTCAGGCACCTCTGACCAGTCCACAGAGATAAAGAGATGAGCCATTTAAGACTAAAAAGAAAATAATTCTGTCCCCAGACTCCCTAAAATGTCTAATTCTGTGAGGAAAAACAAACCAATCAATACACAGACAATTAAAGGAAGGACAGAGACAGACAACCAGATTCAGCCTTTAACCAGTACTGTACAAGAGACAACAATAATGATTTATTGCTTCCTTGATTCATCCACTTCACTGGCTGAAATGTACAAAAACTACACACACCAAAGCAAGAAGCACATACTACACACACTCAAAGAGTCACATGACACACTCTAAAATATGTACTCAAGTCATGAGCAAAAAACCTTCTGAGACACAGCTGTTGTCTTGTGACTGTGGAGTCACTCAGTACAATCAGCTACTGCTTCCTGGAGAGAATGGACATGTTCCAAATGTTCCCTAAGTAGTGCACTACTGCTGACCAGAACCCTATAAGCCCTGGTCAATTTTTATTTTAATTAACCTTTATTTAACTAGGTAAGTCAGTTAAGAACAAATTCTTATTTACAATGACGGCCTACACCGGCCAAACCCCGACAACGCTGAGCCAATTGTGCGCTGCCTTATGGAACTCCCAATCACGGCCGGTTGTGATACAGCCTGGAGTCAAACCAGGGTGTCTGTAGTGACGCCTCAAGCACTGAGATGCACTGCCTTAGACCGCTGCGTCACTCTGGAGTACTTTTTACAGTGGGGTCCGAAATGATTGACATCCTTGATAAAGATGAGCAAAAATTACTGTATAAAATAAATAATTCAAATACTGACCTACATTGTACACTCAAATTTTGGAGGGAAATTATATTATTTTATAATACAATTGCTCAGAGAAAGCGATTTTGTTTAACAAGTAAAAAAAATGTTTTTTTTAAAGTGTGGGTCAAAATTATTGACACCCCTGTTTTAAATACCTTTCAATACCTCATCTTGTGAGGATAATGGCACTGAATGTTTTTCTAAAATGTTTGATGAGTTGGAGAACACATTGGGAGGGATTTTGACCATTCCTCCATACAGAGTCCTTCCAGATCCTTTATATCCTTCATCTGCGCTTATGGACTGCCCTCTTCAATTCAATCCACAGGTTTTCAATGGGTTTTAAATGCGGAGACTGATAGATGGCCATTTCAAAATGTTGATATTGTGGCCCATTAACTATTTGCCTTTGGATTTGTAGATGTGCTTGGGGTTATTGTCTTGCTGGAAAATCCACTTGCGGGCAAGTTTCAGTCTCCTCGAAGAGGCAACCAGGTTTTTGGCTAAACTATCCTGGTACTGGGTAATGATGCCATTGACCTTAACAAGGACCAGTGGAAGCTGAAAACCCCATAACATCAAAGATCCACCACCATATTTTACAGTTGGGGTGGAGTTCTTTTCTGCTCATGCATTCTCATTCCGATGCCCTGGCCACCACCAGTGTTAATCAAATCAAATGTATTTATAAAGCCCTTCTTACATCAGCTGATATATCAAAGTGCTATAAAGAAATCCAGCCTAAAACCCCAAACAGCAAGCAATGCAGGTGTAGAAGCACGGTGGCTAGGAAAAACTCCCTAGAAAGGCCTAAACCTAGAAAGAAACCTAGAGAGGAACCAGGCTATGAGGGGTGGCCAGTCCTCTTCTGGCTGTGCCGGGTGGAGATTATAACAGAACATGGCCAAGATGTTCATAAATGACCAGCATGGTCAAATAATAATAATTGCCAAAGAGCTCTATTGTCAGGTTCCAATCCAAGTGGCAATGTCATTTAGCATACTCCAGGCATATACATTTGTTGGCTAACATTAAAATAGAGCTCTTTGGCCGCGCACAATAGTGGTGGATTTGGCATCGAAAGGAGAATACATGAGCAGAAAATACTGCCCCCCCCCCCCCCCATCCTTTCGTCACACACATGAAGTGCATAGTTTTCAGACCCCTGGAGTTTTTCCACAATCTAAAATTGATTAAATCTACATAGAATACCCAACAATGGTAAAGCAAAAACAGATTGTTTTTAATTGTTGCAAATTTGTAAAAAAAAAAAAAAAAAATATCACATTTACATAAGTATCCTGACCCTTTACTCAGTACTTTGTTGAAGCACCTTTGGTAGCGATTACAGCCTCAATTCTTCTTGGGTATGATGCTACAAGGTTGGCACACCTGTATTTGGGGAGTTTCTCCCATTCTTCTCTGCAGATCCGCAGATCCTCTTAAGCTCTGTCATATAGGATGGGGAGCGTCCCTGCACAGCTATTTTCAGGTCTCTCCAGAAATGTTAGATCGGGGTCAAGTCCGGCCTCTGGCTGAGCCACTCAAGGACATTCAGAGACTTGTCCCGAAGCCACTCCTGCGTTGTCTTGGCTGTGTGCTTAGGGTCGTTATCCTGTTGGAAGGTGAACCTTCGCCACAGTCTGAGGTCCTGAGCACTCTGGAGCAGGTTTTCATCAAGGATCTCTCTGTACTTTGCTCTGTTCATCTTTGCCTTGATCCTGATTAGTCTCCCAGTCCTTGCCGCTGAAAAACATCCCCACAGAATGATGCTGCCATCACCATGATTCCCCATAGGAATGGTGCCAGGTTTCCTCCAGACGTGACACTGACATTCAGGCCAAAGAGTTCAATCTTGGTTTCATCAGAACAGAGAATCTTGTTTCTCATGGTCTGAGAGTCGTTTGCCTTTTGGCAAACTCCAAGTGGGCTGTCATGTGCATTTTACTGAGGAGTGGCTTCCGTCTGGCCACTCTACAATAAAGGCCTGATTGGTGGAATGCTGCAGCGATGGTTGTCCTTCTGGAAGGTTCTCCCATCTCCACAGAGGAACTCTGGAGCTCCTCCAGAATGACCATCGGGTTCTTGGTCACCTCACTGACCAAGGCCCTTCTCCCCCGATTGCTCAGTTTGGCCGGGCTGCCAGCTCTAGGAAGAGTCTTGGTGGTTCCAAACTTCTTCAATTTAGGAATGATGGAGGCCATTTTGTTCTTGGGGACTTTCAATGCTGCAGACATTTTTTGTTACCCTTCCCCAGATCTGTGCCTCAACACAATCCTGTCTCGGAACTCTACGGACAATTCTTTTGAACTCTTGGCTTGATTTTTTCTCTGACATGCACTGTCAACTGTGGGACATTATATAGACAGGTGTGTAGCTTTCCAAATCATGTCCAATCAATTGAATTTACCACAGGTGAACTCCAAGTTGTAGAAACATCTCAAGGATGGTCAATGGAAACAGGATGCACCTGAGCTCAATTTCAAGTCTCATAGTAAAGGGTCTGAATACTTTTGTAAATATGGTATTTATTTTTTGTTATTAAAATAAATAAATATTATGGGTTATTGTGTGTAGATTGATGAGGAAAACATTTAATTTAATCAATTTTAGAATAAGGCTGTAACATTTCAAAATGTGGAAAAAGTCGAGAGGTCTGAATACTTTCCGAATGCACTGTATACACACACACACTCAGATCCATATATATATATATATACACACACACACACACACAGTGGGGCAAAAAAGTATTTAGTCAGCCACCAATTGTGCAAGTTCTCCCACTTAAAAAGATGAGAGAGGCCTGTAATTTTCATCATAGGTACACTTCAACTATGACAGACAAAATGAGAAAAAGAAATCCAGAAAATCACATTGTAGGATTTTTAATGAATTTATTTGCAAATTATGGTGGAAAATAAGTATTTGGTCACCTACAAACAAGCAAGATTTCTGGCTCTCACAGACCTGTAACTTCTTCTTTAAGAGGCTCCTCCACTCGTTACCTTTATTAATGGCACCTGTTTGAACTTGTTATCAGTATAAAAGACACCTGTCCATAACCTCAAACAGTCACACTCCAAACTCCACTATGGCCAAGACCAAAGAGCTGTCAAAGGACACCAGAAACAAAATTGCAGACCTGCACCAGGCTGGGAAGACTGAATCTGCAATAGGTAAGCAGCTTGGTTTGAAGAAATCAACTGTGGGAGCAATTATTAGGAAATGGAAGACATACAAGACCACTGATAATCTCCCTCGATCTGGGGCTCCACGCAAGATCTCACCCCGTGGGGTCAAAATGATCACAAGAACGGTGAGCAAAAATCCCAGAACCATGCGGGGGGACCTAGTGAATGACCTGCAGAGAGCTGGGACCAAAGTAACAAAGCCTACCATCAGTAACACACTACGCCGCCAGGGACTCAAATCCTGCAGTGCCAGACGTGTCCCCCTGCTTCAGCCAGTACATGTCCAGGCCCGTCTGAAGTTTGCTAGAGAGCATTTGAATGATCCAGAAGAAGATTGGGAGAATGTCATATGGTCAGATGAAACCAAAATAGAACTTTTTGGTAAAAACTCAACTCGTCGTGTTTGGAGGACAAAGAATGCTGAGTTGCATCCAAAGAACACCATACCTACTGTGAAGCATGGGGGTGGAAACATCATGCTTTGGGGCTGTTTTTCTGCAAAGGGACCAGGACGACTGATCCGTGTAAAGGAAAGAATGAATGGAGCCATGTATCGTGAGATTTTGAGTGAAAACCTCCTTCCATCAGCAAGGGCATTGAAGATGAAACGTGGCTGGGTCTTTCAGCATGACAATGATCCCAAACACACCGCCCGGGCAACGAAGGAGTGGCTTCGTAAGAAGCATTTCAAGGTCCTGGAGTGGCCTAGCCAGTCTCCAGATCTCAACCCCATAGAAAATCTTTGGAGGGAGTTGAAAGACCGTGTTGCCCAGCAACAGCCCCAAAACATCACTGCTCTAGAGGAGATCTGCATGGAGGAATGGGCCAAAATACCAGCAACAGTGTGTGAAAACCTTGTGAAGACTTACCGAAAACGTTTGACCTCTGTCATTGCCAACAAAGGGTATATAACAAAGTATTGAGAAACTTTTGTTATTGACCAATTACTTATTTTCCACCATAATTTGCAAATAAATTCATTAAAAATCCTACAATGTGATTTTCTGGATTTCTTTTTCTCGTTTTGTCTGTCATAGTTGAAGTGTACCAAATGATGACAATTACAGGCCTCTCATCTTTTTAAGTGGGTGAACTTGCACAATTGGTGGCTGACTAAATACTTTTTTGCCCCACTGTATGTGTGTGTACTGTATTCTATACCATCTACTGTATCTTAGTCTATTTCAGCATGACAATGCCCCGTGCGAGGTCCATACAGAAATGGTTGTCGATATTGGTGCGGAAGAACTTGACTGGCCTGCACAGAGCCCTGACCTCAACCCCATTGAACACCTTTGGGATGAATTGGAACGCAACTGCGAGTCAGGCCTAATCGCCCAAAATCAGTGCTAACCTCACTAATGCTGTTGTGGCTGAATGGAAACAAGTCCCTGCAGCAATATTTCAACATCTAGCAACAAAGGCGAGACCAACTCCATATTAATACTCATGATTTTGTATTGAGATGTTTGACGAGCAGGTGTCCACATACTTTTGGTCATGTAGTGTAGCTCAGTATTTGAATTATTTATTTTAAACAGTAATGTTTGCTCATATTTATCCAGGGTGTCAATATTTTCTTGGGACACAGCCAAAGACAAAAGCAACCCTTAGTGAACAGATAAGAGGAGTAAAATGGAGGACACAGCATCTTCTAATCCATTCTGTGTGTTGTAGAGTCCATGTTGGCTGATCAGGGGCAAAGTCATTAATTTCATCAGGCTTTAATGACGCATTGGGATGTAGACCACAGAGCAACACTCTTCCCTTAATGTGTGTGTGTGTGTGTGTGTGTGTGTGTAAGCCGTGCATGCAGGGTCATTCAGTATAAAGCATTACAGTAAGCCGATTTTGGGATCCGATTTTGAGACATTTTATTTTGTTAAATTAAGCATCTGGTTCCCCTCCCCCATGTTTTTTTTGTGTGTGTGTTTGTTGGTGCGTGCATGTGAGCGGGTGTGTGTGGGTGTACTGCCCTCTCTGTCTCAGACTCGCTGTAGTCCAAATGTAACTAGCTTAACTTCTCTAGAATAGGTGGGACGATAGCGTCCCACTTGGCCAAAATCCAGAAAAAATGTAGCGCGCCAAATTCAAATATATTACTATAAAAATATATATTTCATGAAATCACACATGAAAGACACCAAATTAAAGCTACACATGTTGTGAATCCAGCCAACATGTCTGATTCCAAAAAGGATTTACGGGGAAAGCACACCAAACAATTATGTTAGCTCAGTACATAGCCACAGAAAAACACAGCCATTTTCCCAGCAAAATATAGTAGTAACAAAAACCAGAAAAAGAGAAAATGAATCACTAACCTTTGAACATCTTCATCAGATGACACTCGTATGATATCATGTTACACAATACATTTATGTTTTGTTCTATAATGTGCATATTTAGATCCACAAATCTCGGTTTACATTGGCGCCATGTTCAGAAATGCCTCCAAAATATCCGGAGTAATTATAAAAGTTATGATGAGTATTTCTGCCACGTAAAATAACAGAAATACTCATCATAAACTTTGATGAAAGATACATGTTTTACATATAATTAAAGATACACTTGTTCCTAATGCAGCCGCTGTGTCAGATTTAAAAAACACTTTACGAAAAAAGCACACCATGCAATAATCTGAGACGGCGCTCAGATGTAACAACATTTCTCCGCCATGTTGGAGTCAACAGAAATACGAAATGACATCATAAATATTCCCTTACCTTTGATTATCTTCATCAGAATGCAGTGCCAGGAATCCTAGTTCCACAATAAATCGTTGTTTTGTTCGATAATGTCCATTACTTATGTCCAATTAGATAACTTTTCTAGCATGTGTAGTACACATGTCCAAACGCTCGCGCAGATGCAGGCAAACGTCGGACGAAAACTTCAAAAAGTTATATTCCAGGTCGCATAAACTGGTCAAACTTAGTAGAGAATCAATCTTCAGGATGTTGTTATCATTTATATCCAATAAGGTTCCAACCGGAGAATTCTTTTCAGTCTCTATAAGTAATGGAACGCAAGACGATATAATGAGGAAAGCGCGTGACCAAGAACTGGCAATCTGCCAGTCCACTGACTCATTCCCCTCCCATCCGGTCCCACAACACAGCATAAGCTTCATTCCACGTTCTACTGACTGTTGAAATCTAGTGGAAGGCGTATGAAGTGCAAACAGATCCATATATTACAGGGAATTGAATAGGCGATGACTTTAACAACGACCACTCTCAGAATTTTCACTTTCTGTTTGGATTTTTTCTCAGGTTTTTGCCTGCCATATGAGTTATGTTATACTCGCAGACATCATTCAAACAGTTTTAGAAACTTCAGAGTGTTTTCTATCCAATAATAATAGTAATATGCATATATTAGCATGTGGGACAGATTAGGAGGCAGTTCACTATGGGCACGAAATTCATCCAAAAGTGAAAATGCTGCCCCCTATACCAAAGACGTTAACCAGATTAAAAGACAAGGGTGAGATTTCCTGTTTGGGGGGTTGACATGCATCTCGTCACGCCCCCTCCATTCCTGAGACCTCGTTACAGTGGCTTGCGAAAGCATTCACCCCCCTTGGCATTTTTTCTATTTTGTTGCCTTACAACCTGGAATTAAAATCAATTTTTTTTGGGGGGGGGGGGGTTGTATCATTTGATTTGCACAACATGCCTACCACTTTGAATAAGCAAAATATTTTTTATTATGAAACAAACAAGAAATATGACAACAGAACTTGAGCGTGCATAACTATTCACCCCCCCAAGTTCAATACTTTGTAGAGCCACCTTTTGCAGCAATTACAGCTGCAAGTATTTTGGGGTATGTCTCTATAAGCTTGGCACATCTAGCCACTGGGACTTTTGCTCATTCTTCAAGACAAAACTGCTCCAGCTACTTCAAGTTGGATGGGTTCCGCTGGTGTACAGCAATCTTTAAGTCATTCCACAGATTCTCAATTGGATTGAGGTCTGGGCTTTGACTAGGCCATTCCAAGACATTTAAATGTTTCCCTTTGAACCACTTGAGTGTTGCTTTATCAGTGTGCTTAGGGTCATTGTCCTGCTTGTCCCATCAAGTCTCTGGAAGAATTTCCCTGTATTTAGCGGCATCCATCATTCCTTAAATTTTGATCAGTCCCTGCCGATGGAAAAACATCCCCACAGCATGATGGCCAGAATGATGGTGTTCTCGATGTGATGGGAGGTGTTGGGTTTGCGCCAGACATAACATTTTCCTTGATGGCCCAAAAGCTCAATTTTAGTCTAATCTGAACAGAGTACCTTCTTCCATATGTTTGGGGAGTTTATAGTATGAAGAATACAATGGAACATGAATAAATAACACAGTATGAGCTGAATAAAGTAGAAAGGATCTTTTCTCCTAACGATTTCTGAGGGAGTGCGCTATTCTGTGTTGAACGGTTGGCAAATAAACTCGTCCTCCTATATGCTTCATTTAGAGTTGTTTTGCAAATTTAGTACATTATAAAGCTGCATGATGCAACTCTAATAAAAATTTGAAAAAAGTAGCATGAAAGGCATGAGCTCTGATTTGCTTCTTGCACAGGCTGCACACACTTCATCAGTCTCTCATTTACAATTTGACGAGCACTTGATAATGCCTCGAATTTCCCGGCAGCATCCTCCGATTGCCCCCTAAAAAAATCCAGACCTTTTCCAGTCAGTGGCCATTGTGCCTTTGGGCTGAATATGATAATATCACGTTTAGGTAAGACCCAGATGCAGACAGTGTAGAAGTAACAAGAGTTTATCGCAAACGACAGGTCAAGGCAAGCAGGGGTCAGTAATCCAGAAAGGATGAAACGGGTACAGAACGGCAGGCAGTCTCAGAGGTAGGTAATCCAGAATGGTGGGGTAAGGTACAAAACGGCTGGCAGTCTCAGGGTCAGAGCAGGTAGAACGGTCAAAACCAGGAAAGACTAGAAAACAGGAGCAGGAAAACAGACAGACCATGGAAACAAACACTGGTAGGTTTTACGAACAACAAAAACTGGCAACAGACAAACAGAGAACACAGGTATAAATACACAGGGGAAGATGGGCGACACCTAGAGGGGGGTGGAGACAATCCCGAAGACAGGTGAAACAGATCAGGGTGTGACTTATAATTCCCTTCTCCCGGCTGCGTGTTCCAAAGCACCTCTCACTCACATGGCTCTCTCAGATATCTCAATTCATATTAGCCATTGGCCATCACGTGATCGGGTTCTTCTCACAGGCATCTATCTCAGCTGCGAATTAGGCTACAAGTGAAGACAGACACATCGAGGACGCGACTGCCAACTTCCTTCTTATCGAATTCTGAGACGCATATTGAAGATAGAAAAACTGTCCACATTTACTTTTTGTCATCCAACAGGATGAGTAAGCCTAATGAACAGCAAATGCACAAGCCTATGGCAATCTATTATCCCCCATAGTGCTAAGGTTGAACTATTCTATTGGTCAACTTGTCCTTCTGTGTGAGAAATAAATATTCCAAACATAGTCTGGGACAGTTGTTTGATGCGATAGAGTCCAAATTAATACAACCACTTGCATCAATTTTTTTTTTTAAAGCTATGAGGCTGATGCCCTAGATGAGAACGTTTAGCTTAAAATGTTGATAAATATTAGGCTATTTCTTCACATAATAAGCGCAGCAATGCATACACGACAGTAGGCTATAAGCACGAGTGTTCCAAAATGCAATAAATTAGTGTAAAAGACCCCAAATGTAATTATGCATGTAACGCTTTTTTTATAAAGGTGCATATTTATGGGGGAAATTATCTTCCCCAAACTCACACGCTGCCTATGTACAGTATGCGTGTTAGGCTCTACACCAGTTGTAAAGTGGATCCATGTGCTTATTTTTAAGAAGTTATTTGGCCAGTTTAGTTGTGACACATGTCCGAACCTTATCAAAACACCTAGGCCCATGGACTAGGCTACATGAGGTGTGGGACTATGATTATGAAAAAATTGCAAATAAAAGGCATGCGCTGTTTCTTGCCTGCTTACACACAAGCTAGGCATCATTCACAAGTGAAAATATATAATTCACAAGTGATAAGCTAATATTGTCTCCCATCAGACTATTCACTAAGCTAAGGGCCCTGGGACTAAACACCTCCCATTGCAACTCGATCATGGACTACCTGACGGGGGCCGCCCCCAGGTGGTAAGGGTAGGTAACTGTGACGTGGTGAGGTTGGACCCAGGTGCAGAGAAGAGACCAGACGAGGAATCAGTGGTTAAGGATAAACGTAAATACTTTACTGATAAACAGTAGCCACAGGATCACAGTACACTGGAAAAAACAACAAACACTAAGTCTGAAAAACTCACTCAGGAAACAAACGCACAAGGTAAACAATTCAAGCTTCTGCAAAAGAAACCAGAAAACCCTCTTTTAGCAGGGAAATCATAATGAGTAATAGGACACGCTTGAATATCATTAATGTCTCTAGGATGGTCTCTGCTGCCCTCTGGTGACAGGTGGAATCACGACAGGTAGCAACACATCTCCCACGCTGATCCTCAACACGGGGGCCCCTCAGGGGTGCGTGCTTAGTCCCCTCCTGTAGTCCCTGTTCACCAATGACTGCATGGCCAAGCACGACGCCAACCCCATCATTAAGTTTGCAGATGACACAACGGTGGTATGCCTGATCACCGACAACAATGAGACAGCCTATAGGGAGGTCGTCAGAGACCTGGCAGTGTGGTACCAGGACAACAACCTCTCCCTCAACATGACCAAGACAAAGGAGATGATCGTGGACTACAGAAAAAGGAGAGCCGAGCACGCCCCCATTCTCATCGACTGGGCTGTAGTGGAGCAGGTTGAGAGCTTCTACAACCTGGTGTCCACATCACCAACAAACTATCATGGTCCAAAACACACCAAGACAGTTGTGAAGAGGGCACGACAATGCCTGTTCCCCCTCAGGAGACTGAAATAATTTGGCATGGGTCCTCAGATCTTCAAAAAGTTCTAAAGCTGCACCATCGAGAGCATCCTGACAGGTTGCATCACCGCCTGGTATGGCAACTGCTCGGCCTCCAACCGCAAGGCACTACAGAGGGTAGTGCATACGGCCCAGTACATCACTGGGGCCAATCTTCCTGCCATCCAGGACTTCTATACCAGGCGGTGTCAGAGGAAGGCCCTAAAAATTGCCAAAGACTTCAGCCATCCTAGTCATAAACTGTTCTCTCTGCTACCACACGGCAAGAGGTACCAGAGCACCAAGTCTAGGTCCAACAGGCTTTTTAAAAGATTTTCAAACACAATTGCATTGATGTCAGAGTGATTAGAGGGTCAATAGAGTGCTGAGTACCAGGCAGTTAGCAAGTTTGGTAGGCTACTAATGACCATCAGCAGCATCAGAGCTTGGAGAAGCCTAGTTACCGTGACTAAACGGTCACGTGGAATTTGACTGCGATCATGACTCGTCACTGCCGGTGTGACGGTAAATACGGTCACCGTAACAGCCCTAGTTGTGACTGTGGTGTGGCGAAGGCAAAGGTCACAGAGGGTGAGGAGACTTTCACTAAGTGGTTGTGATATTAGGGGGTTGTGATATTAGGGGGTTGTGACTGTGGCGGAGGTCATAGAGGGTGAGGAGTATTTCACCTACCCCCAGGGATGTTCCTGCCAGTCTGGTACTCTTTCTGTTATGGAGGCATCATCATTATGAAATACAAGGGTTACTGTTGTAGTCTCTCTTACTGTACACTTTAATGGAGGTCAGAGGTCAGAGATGGTGACGAGACTCACCTTCCCCAAAGGATCAGCATCCTCCCTGTCACCCTGGGACTCTCTGGGAGTGGTATTATACAAGCATCAGCATTCTATTATGCTCGCAGAACCACTATTCATGTTTTCAATAATAATTTCAACGATTCAAACTACTTTCGAGTATCCTTCTCAGGGCAAATGTCTGATTTTTCTGGTGTATTAGTACAGTAGGTTTTCTCTACTTCGGATTTGTATCTGAAGAGGACAGGGGGCTAGATTGAAGTGTTTGTGTGTGATAGACCTGGGGTCTAACTATCTTAGTCCTCTGGATGTGTGTAGAGGGTTGAGGTCAGGCAGCGTAGAGGGTTGGGGTCAGGCAGCGTAGAGGGTTGGGGTCACGCAGCGTAGAGGGTTGGGGTCAGGCAGCGTAGAGGGTTGAGGTCAGGCAGCGTAGAGGGTTGAGGTCAGGCAGCGTAGAGGGTTGAGGTCAGGCAGCGTAGAGGGTTGAGGTCAGGCAGCGTAGAGGGTTGAGGTCACGCAGCGTAGAGGGTTGAGGTCACGCAGCGTAGAGGGTTGAGGTCACGCAGCGTAGAGGGTTGAGGTCAGGCAGCGTAGAGGGTTGAGGTCAGGCAGCGTAGAGGGTTGAGGTCAGGCAGCGTAGAGGGTTGAGGTCAGGCAGCGTAGAGGGTTGAGGTCAGGCAGCGTAGAGGGTTGAGGTCAGGCAGCGTAGAGGGTTGAGGTCAGGCAGCGTAGAGGGTTGAGGTCAGGCAGCGTAGAGGGTTGAGGTCAGGCAGCGTAGAGGGTTGAGGTCAGGCAGCGTAGAGGGTTGAGGTCAGGCAGCGTAGAGGGTTGAGGTCAGGCAGCGTAGAGGGTTGAGGTCAGGCAGCGTAGAGGGTTGAGGTCAGGCAGCGTAGAGGGCCTAACTGACGATCGATCATCAACACCATATGTGATCAGCCTTTTGGCCATTTGGAAACGTCTCTGGCAGATGGGGGTTATGATGACACTTACTTGGCTCAGTACAATACTGTGCGTAGTATGATGAAGACTCTCCACTGGCTTTAGGCTTGGATCAATACTGTACTGTCCCTATAATGATGAAGACACTCCACTGGCTTTAGGCTTGGCTCAATACAATACTGTCCCTGTAATGATGAAGATACTCCACTGGCTTTAGGCTTGGCTCAATAATACTGCCCCCCAGATCTCTCTGTATTAGCTGTCTAGCTTTGTGATGGAGATTGAGAACTTTTATGATGAGTAAAAGTGGGGAGATTGTTTGATATGATACAGAGTTGTTTATGACAGGAACCACGTTTTGAGAGTGATTGTTGGCTCTAGCTCCCAGAGCATATGCTGATTCTGTCTTTGTCTGTGTCACCCAGAACAGATCTACTGTAATGTTATTGTATGTTAATAGAAGAGGATGATATCATATCTGTACTGTATTATTAGAAGAGGATGATTTCATACTGTACTGTGTTATTAGAAGAGGATGGAATCATACTGTACTGTGTCATTAGAAGAGGATGACGGCATACTGCACTGTGTTATTAGAAGAGGATGATGTCATACCGTACTGTGTTATTAGAAGAGGATGAAGTCATACTGTGTTATTAGAAGAGAATGAAATCATACTGTACTGTGTTATTAGAAGAGGATGGAATCATACTGTACTGTGTTATTAAAAGAGGATGAAGTCATACTGTACTGTGTCATTAGAAGAGGATGACGGCATACTGCACTGTGTTATTAGAAGAGGATGATGTCATACTGTACTGTGTTATTAGAAGAGGATGATGTCATACTGTGTTATTAGAAGAGGATGATGTCATACTGTACTGTGTTATTAGAAGAGGATGATGTCATACCGTACTGTGTTATTAGAAGAGGATGAAGTCATACTGTGTTATTAGAAGAGGATGATGTCATACTGTACTGTGTTATTAGAAGAGAATGAAATCATACTGTACTGTGTTATTAGAAGAGGATGGAATCATACTGTACTGTGTTATTAAAAGAGGATGAAGTCATACTGTACTGTGTCATTAGAAGAGGATGACGGCATACTGCACTGTGTTATTAGAAGAGGATGATGTCATACTGTACTGTGTTATTAGAAGAGGATGATGTCATACTGTGTTATTAGAAGAGGATGATGTCATACTGTACTGTGTTATTAGAAGAGGCTGATGTCATACTGTACTGTGTCAGAAGATGATGATGTCATACTGTACTGTGTCATTAGAAGAGGATGATGTCATACTGTGTTATTAGAAGAGGATGATGTCATACTGTACTGTGTCATTAGAAGAGGATGCTATCATACTGTGTTATTAGAAGAGGATGATGTCGTACTGTACTGTGTTATTAGAAGAGGATGATGTCATACCGTACTGTGTTATTAGAAGAGGATGATGTCATACTGTACTGTGTTATTAGAAGAGGATGATGTCATACTGTGTTATTAGAAGAGGATGATGTCATACTGTACTGTGTTATTAGAAGAGGCTGATGTCATACTGTACTGTGTCATTAGAAGAGGATGATGTCATACTGTACTGTGTCATTAGAAGAGGATGATGTCATACTGTGTTATTAGAAGAGGATTATGTCATACTGTACTGTGTCATTAGAAGAGGATGCTATCATACTGTGTTATTAGAAGAGGATGATGTCATACTGTGTTATTAGAAGAGGATGATGTCATACTGTACTGTGTTATTAGAAGAGGCTGATGTCATACAGCTTGATGATGGAGAGTTGTTTCCATGGGGATACGGATTTATTACAATTTTATGTTAGGGTTGTAATGTTATATTTCTGTCCAGTCATTGAGTCCTGAAGTGATGTTGACTTTGCCGAGTTCATATCAGCTTGATAGTGAGTTGTTATTGAGAGATGTAACATCTGATGGAATACGTTCTGTTACAGCTGTATTTTAGGGTTGCGATGTTACATTGAGTCCTGAAGGTTCATGTTGTAATGACTCCCAGCTGTATTGTCCTCTTCTTTGCAGGTGAACCAGGAAAATGTTGTGAAGGTGGGCCACAAACAGGTGGTCAATACGATCCGACACGGGGGCAACCGGCTCATCATCAAAGTGGTGACAGTTAGCAGGAATCTGGACCCTGATGACACGGCCAGGAAGAAAGGTAAGCCTCTTATCCTCTCTTTCTCACCTTGCTGCTCTGCCCTACACCACCTGGCCAGTGGGATCAATGTCTGGTCGGTTGGGGTGAATCCACAGTGAGGGTCCCAGCTGGTCCTCAAACCAGAACTGGGTTCAAATACTATTTGAAATCATTTTAAATACTTAATCTGACCTCGATTTAGCTTGCCTGGCTTAATGGACCAATAGATAGACCCAAAACATCAAACCCCATACTCCAGACAGGCTAGAGCAAATGCTCAAAGTTTTTTAAATATTTCAAATAGTATTTGAATCCAGGTGGTTCTAAACTGTCGTGGCCCGTCCTTGTACTGTACTGTAATGTATCAGGAAGCTAGAAGCTGACTGCTAGAAGAACATTCACTGGTGCTTTTCAGCCTTGAAGTTGAGACGGTGGTTTTTACAGTTGGGGCATTAAAAGTTTACCTGTACTGCAGCACAGGTCCAATTCAAAGTTTACCTGTACTGCAGCACAGGTCCAATTCAAAGTTAACCTGTACTGCAGCACAGGTCCAATTCAAAGTTAACCTGTACTGCAGCACAGGTCCAATTCAAAGTTTACCTGTACTGCAGCACAGGTCCAATTCAAAGTTTACCTGTACTGCAGCACAGGTCCAATTCAAAGTTAACCTGTACTGCAGCACAGGTCCAATTCAAAGTTAACCTGTACTGCAGCACAGGTCCAATTCAAAGTTAACCTGTACTGCAGCACAGGTCCAATTCAAAGTTAACCTGTACTGCAGCACAGGTCCAATTCAAAGTTAACCTTTACTGCAGCACAGGTCCAATTCAAAGTTAACCTGTACTGCAGCACAGGTCCAATTCAAAGTGGATGTAACTGCACTGTCAGGGGCATATTTGGGAAATACATTTTTAGATGTTTTTGTTAGAAGATTGCTACTGAACTTGGCGCTTGCATGGCGTCACCCTGCTTGATTGGTGTCACCCTGCGAGACTTGTGACGTTGTCACATGAACAATCCAGCGAGACTTGTGACGTTGTCACATGAACAATCCAGCGTTGCTGCAGCACAGGCATTTAAAGAAGTGTGCCTGCTTTTTAACATCCCTGTCTACCACTGGAGGCTACTGAGGGGAGGATGGCTTAACCACATTGATCAACCACATTGATACCATTCCACTCATTCCACTCCAGCCATTACCATGAGTCCATCCTCCTCAATTAAGGAGTCAACAAACTCCTGTTCTGTCTATAATAAATCTCACACTTGGGGCCTGTACAGGATGACGTAACATTACAGAACTCTCAGCTAGAAATGTATAATGTAGAACAGAAATTATTTTCCGTCAGATAGTTTGTGATAGAGCTGACTCTATTCTATCACATCCTTGAATATACCTGTGCTTTTGTGTGTTGTGTCATTGCAGTGGCCACACCTCCACGCAGGACTCCTCCCACTGCCCTGTCCATGGCCATGCGCTCCAAATCCATGACCTCAGAGCTGGAGGAGCTAGGTAGGAATCAGCAAAGCATCCTCCATATACCCGTGGACCTGTGACAATAGAATTCCAAGAGATCAAATGCATTTTGTATGCTTGTGGTTTGTTCTCTGTGTGTTTGTTTAGTGATTTGATTATCTGGAAAACCTTTTTAAAAGTAACTGTGCACTCCTGATTTCTTTTCAATACCTGCCTCTACAGTGGACAAAGGTATGCAGTATACCTTAGCTAGTGTTTGGTCACAGCTGCACGCATCGCACTGGTTTGCTTCTTTTTTTTTTAATTCTCTCATTTTTAAATGTTCATTTACGTCATTTAAGAGATGACTATATTTATTCTTCTTTGAGGGGGCTTGAACAATTATGTACTTTGTAAAAAGGCACAAAGCTATTCTGCTCTGTAGGGTTTGATCTGAAGAGAGCTGGAGAGAACATTTTGAAGGACGGTGCTGAATCATCTAAAGTGATAAAGAGATCATTAGCCAGCATGACTGATCATTTTGAACTGTTTTCAACCATCATAACAATTGCATAATTCCACGCCATGTAATCATAAATTGAATTTAATACGCTTTAAAAATATATATTATTAATTTACTTAGACATTTAATTGATTGTGTGATTGATTTACCTCAGAGCTGTATGCTGTATGTAAATAGCTTTGATTTAACTCATCTTTTGAAAAGCTTTTAATTTATTGCTGACTCATATGTTGCTTACAACTGTTCTGCAGTAGATGTCTTTTGAAGGGCCGGTCATAGACATATCATGATTGGACCGATCATTCTATGTCTGGGATTACTGGTCATTCTATGCCTTTGTCTATGGGATTACTGGTCATTCCATGTCTTTGTCTATGGGATTACTGGTCATTCTATGTCTTTGTCTATGGGATTACTGGTCATTCTATGTTTATGGGATTACTGGTCATTCCATGTCTTTGTCTATGGGATTACTGGTCATTCTATGTCTTTGTCTATGGGGTTACTGGTCATTCTATGTCTTTGTCTATAGGATTACTGGTCATTCTATGTCTTTGTCTATGGGATTACTGGTCATTCTATGTCTTTGTCTATGGGGTTACTGGTCATTCTATGTCTTTGTCTATAGGATTACTGGTCATTCTATGTCTTTGTCTATGGGATTACTGGTCATTCTATGTCTTTGTCTATGGGATTACTGGTCATTCTATGTTTATGGGATTACTGGTCATTCCATGTCTTTGTCTATGGGATTACTGGTCATTCTATGTCTTTGTCTATGGGGTTACTGGTCATTCTATGTCTTTGTCTATAGGATTACTGGTCATTCTATGTCTTTGTCTATGGGATTACTGGTCATTCTATGTCTTTGTCTATGGGGTTACTGGTCATTCTATGTCTTTGTCTATAGGATTACTGGTCATTCTATGTCTTTGTCTATGGGATTACTGGTCATTCTATGTCTTTGTCTATGGGATTACTGGTCATTCTATGTCTTTGTCTATGGGATTACTGGTCATTCTATGTTTATGGGATTACTGGTCATTCTATGTCTTTGTCTATGGGATTACTGGTCATTCTATGTTTATGGGATTACTGGTCATTCTATGTCTTTGTCTATGGGATTACTGGTCATTCTATGTTTATGGGATTACTGGTCATTCTATGTTTATGGGATTACTGGTCATTCTATGTCTTTGTCTATGGGATTACTGGTCATTCTATGTCTTTGTCTATGGGGTTACTGGTCATTCTATGTCTTTGTCTATGGGATTACTGGTCATTCTATGTCTTTGTTTATGGGATTACTGGTCATTCTATGTCTTTGTCTATGGGGTTACTGGTCATTCTATGTCTTTGTCTATAGGATTACTGGTCATTCTATGTCTTTGTCTATGGGATTACTGGTCATTCTATGTCTTTGTCTATGGGATTACTGGTCATTCTATGTCTTTGTCTATGGGATTACTGGTCATTCTATGTTTATGGGATTACTGGTCATTCTATGTCTTTGTCTATGGGGTTACTGGTCATTCTATGTCTTTGTCTATGGGATTACTGGTCATTCTATGTTTATGGGATTACTGGTCATTCTATGTCTTTGTCTATGGGATTACTGGTCATTCTATGTTTATGGGATTACTGGTCATTCTATGTTTATGGGATTACTGGTCATTCTATGTCTTTGTCTATGGGATTACTGGTCATTCTATGTCTTTGTCTATGGGGTTACTGGTCATTCTATGTCTTTGTCTATGGGATTACTGGTCATTCTATGTCTTTGTTTATGGGATTACTGGTCATTCTATGTCTTTGTCTATGGGATTACTGCTCATTCTATGTCTTTGTCTATGGGATTACTGGTCATTCTATGTTTATGGGATTACTGGTCATTCTATGTCTTTGTCTATGGGATTACTGGTCATTCTATGTCTTTGTCTATGGGATTACTGGTCATTCTATGTTCATGGGATTACTGGTCATTCTATGTCTTTGTCTATGGGATTACTGGTCATTCTATGTCTTTGTCTATGGGGTTACTGGTCATTCTATGTTTATGGGATTACTGGTCATTCTATGTCTTTGTCTATGGGGTTACTGGTCATTCTATGTCTTTGTCTATGGGATTACTGGTCATTCTATGTCTTTGTTTATGGGATTACTGGTCATTCTATGTCTTTGTCTATGGGATTACTGGTCATCCTATGTCTGGGATTACTGGTCATTCTATGTCTTTGTCTATGGGATTACTGGTCATTCTATGTTTATGGGATTACTGGTCATTCTATGTCTTTGTCAATGGGGTTACTGGTCATTCTATGTCTTTGTCTATGGGGTTACTGGTCATTCTATGTCTTTGTCTATAGGATTACTGGTCATTCTATGTCTTTGTCTATGGGATTACTGGTCATTCTATGTCTTTGTCTATGGGGTTACTGGTCATTCTATGTCTTTGTCTATAGGATTACTGGTCATTCTATGTCTTTGTCTATGGGATTACTGGTCATTCTATGTTTTTGGGATTACTGGTCATTCTATGTCTTTGTCTATGGGGTTACTGGTCATTCTATGTCTTTGTCTATGGGATTACTGGTCATTCTATGTTTATGGGATTACTGGTCATTCTATGTCTTTGTCTATGGGATTACTGGTCATTCTATGTTTATGGGATTACTGGTCATTCTATGTTTATGGGATTACTGGTCATTCTATGTCTTTGTCTATGGGATTAGTGGTCATTCTATGTTTATGGGATTACTGGTCATTCTATGTCTTTGTCTATGGGGTTACTGGTCATTCTATGTCTTTGTCTATGGGATTACTGGTCATTCTATGTCTTTGTCTATGGGATTACTGGTCATTCTATGTTTATGGGATTACTGGTCATTCTATGTCTTTGTCTATGGGATTACTGGTCATTCTATGTCTTTGTCTATGGGATTACTGGTCATTCTATGTTCATGGGATTACTGGTCATTCTATGTCTTTGTCTATGGGATTACTGGTCATTCTATGTCTTTGTCTATGGGGTTACTGGTCATTCTATGTTTATGGGATTACTGGTCATTCTATGTCTTTGTCTATGGGGTTACTGGTCATTCTATGTCTTTGTCTATGGGATTACTGGTCATTCTATGTCTTTGTTTATGGGATTACTGGTCATTCTATGTCTTTGTCTATGGGATTACTGGTCATTCTATGTCTTTGTCTATGGGATTACTGGTCATTCTATGTCTTTGTCTATGGGATTACTGGTCATTCTATGTTTATGGGATTACTGGTCATTCTATGTCTTTGTCTATGGGATTACTGGTCATTCTATGTCTTTGTCTATGGGATTACTGGTCATTCTATGTTCATGGGATTACTGGTCATTCTATGTCTTTGTCTATGGGATTACTGGTCATTCTATGTCTTTGTCTATGGGGTTACTGGTCATTCTATGTTTATGGGATTACTGGTCATTCTATGTCTTTGTCTATGGGGTTACTGGTCATTCTATGTCTTTGTCTATGGGATTACTGGTCATTCTATGTCTTTGTTTATGGGATTACTGGTCATTCTATGTCTTTGTCTATGGGATTACTGGTCATCCTATGTCTGGGATTACTGGTCATTCTATGTCTTTGTCTATGGGATTACTGGTCATTCTATGTTTATGGGATTACTGGTCATTCTATGTCTTTGTCTATGGGATTACTGGTCATTCTATGTCTGGGATTACTGGTCATTCTATGTCTGGGATTACTGGTCATTCTATGTCTGGGATTACTGGTCATTCTATGTCTTTGTCTATGGGATTACTGGTCATTCTATGTTTATGGGATTACTGGTCATTCTATGTCTTTGTCTATGGGATTACTGGTCATTCTATGTTTATGGGATTACTGGTCATTCTATGTCTTTGTCTATGGGATTACTGGTCATTCTATGTTTATGGGATTACTGGTCATTCTATGTCTTTGTCTATGGGATTACTGGTCATTCTATGTCTTTGTCTATGGGATTACTGGTCATTCTATGTCTTTGTCTATGGGATTACTGGTCATTCTATGTCTTTGTCTATGGGATTACTGGTCATTCTATGTTTATGGGATTACTGGTCATTCTATGTTTATGGGATTACTGGTCATTCTATGTTTATGGGATTACTGGTCATTCTATGTCTTTGTCTATGGGATTACTGATCATTCTATATCTTTGTCTATGTGATTACTGGTCATTCTATGTCTTTGTCTATGGGGCAAGTGGCATGTTTGGAAGCTTGTATACAATTGCTTAATGAAAATACAACTGTCAGTAGTGGTTATAATATAATTCAGCTTTAAATGACAATATTACACTGTTTTTGCATAACAGCCTGTGTTGACGGTGAGAGATTATTTTGTTGATTACTTTTGATCATCTGCTATATAAATTCTTTCCTTTTTCTAATTTGTAAGCCACTTTGAGGAAAAAGATGGGTGGTAAGTGTAATCGGCATGCTTTATACAATACATCTACAAAACAACTGCTGTTCTTTTGACTTGATTTACTACATACCTATTTGTTTACGATTGTGTTCAATTAGATTGAATGCTATATACTTGATGATATGTTCTCTCACTCACTAGATCCTTAGCTAGACACTGAGTGGACAAAACATTAAGAACACCTGCTCCTTCCATGACATAGACTGACCAGGTGAAAGCTATGATCCCTTATTGATGTCACTTGTTAAATCCACTTCAATCATTATAGATGAAGGGGAGGAGACAGGTTAAAGAAGTAGTTTCAAGCCTTGAGACAATTGAGACATAGATTGTGTATGTGTGTCATTCAGAGGGTGAATGGGCAAGACAAAAGGTGCAAGTTCCTTTTGAAAGGGCATGGTAGTAGGTGCCAGGTGTACCGATTTGTGTCAAGAAATGCAATGCTACTGGGTTTTTCACGCTCAACAGTTTCCCATGTGTATCAAGAATGGGTCACCACCCAAAGGACAACCAGCCAATTTGACACAAATGTGGGAAGCATTGGAGTCAACATGGGCCAGCAATGCTTTCGACACCTTCTAGAATCCGTGCACCGACGAATTGAGGCTGTTCTGAGGGCAAAAGGGGGGGGGGGGGGGTACACAACTCAATATTAAGAAGGTGTTCCTAATGTTTGGTATACTCAGTGTACTTTACCTGCATGCTCACTGGACTTTAGAGGGCATTTAGTGGGTATGAAGGTGAACTAGTGTTTGTTGTCTAGGGGTTGTAACCTAAACAGGGGTGTTGTAAAAATTAACAGCATATGAAAATGCCCTTCTGAACAAGAACCTTTTTAAACACTAACTTTTCACAGCAAAGCCTACGTACTTCAGTTCAGTGTGAGAGCGCAGTGCTATTCTCATGCATTATTCATGGTTCTGGCCCTCTTTTAGACACAGTTATGCAAGATCAGGAAAAAAAGCAACAGCAGATATCTTGCCTGTTTCCCAAAGTGCACTCTTTTCCCTATATAGTCCACTACTTTTGACCAAAACACTATGGGCTCTGGTCAAAAGTAGTGCACTATAAAGGGAATAGGGTGTCATTTGGGATTAGGATGCATCCCTCTACTTTAACCACAGATTTGTAACCTTCTAAAATGGTTGTAGTGTTTTCTGTCATGATAAAATGATCTGAAACACCTTTATGGGATAATAACTAGAAGACCTAGAGTTAATGCACAACAGTCAGCTGCGTATATCAAAGAGTAGGTAGCTGCCTTCTCAGAATACACTACAGACTTAACTTTAAGGGCACAACACTGTTATACAATGGGCCCATTACAAATAGGCATTTGACTCATACTCATACAGAAACAAGATGTTGCCATGGCAATAATGCTGCATAGAGTACAGTGCATTGTCAACTATAACAGGAGAGCATTCTACCTGCAAAAAAATATTATATACACTTAGAAAAAAGGGTTCCAAAAGGGTTCTTTGGCTGACCCCATAGGAGCACCTTTTCCTCTGAAAAGGGTTCTACATGGAACCCAAAAAGGTTCTACGTGGAACCAAAAAGGGTTCTTCAAAGGGTTCTCCTATGGGTACAGCCAAAGAACCCTTTTAGATTCTAGATAGCACCTTTTTTTCTAAGAGTGTACAGTCCTGCTGCTGCCTAGTCTTAGGCACATTATTCAGCTGTAACGGCCTCGTTCTGTGTTCACTACTTCACACCAGAACACTGGAGATTTGCAGCAATGCTTCTAGAAGTCTAGAATGCATGTTGACACCAGACACTGAGGTGTCTTAAAATGTGTGGCTTCTTCACATCAATCCACCAGGGTTCCTTACTGCCATAAATACTGCTATGTTACTGTATCAGCGGATGTGACAGAGAGACAGCTATAGCTGGGTGGCCAGTGATGGTGAGAATGTTTTTAGACAGCACTGGAATCTTCTCCATCTTAATTATACAGTACACACATGGTCATGTCTGTGAGCTTAGTATGCAGACAGAAGGATCAGAGTATTACTGTATGAAGCTGTTTTGTCAACAGGGGTTTAAATAGAGAACAGTCATGTTTATCATTTGTCATACACTGTGTCTTTCGATAAAGGTTATTAATACACTAATAGCAGACAATGTGCGTCAAACATAAACTGCTCTTGCTTAGCAGGTTAGCCTTTTTCATCATGAATCTTGTTCTGGAGGCAGCTCTGCAGAGTGGTCACTAGCTAGCACAGCCACAAAGTCATAAAATCTCATTTTAAACATAACCCTAACCTTAACCACACTGCTAACGTTAATGCTTAACCCTAACCTTATTTTCATAATTGTTTACAATATAGCCAATTTTAACTTTGCAGCTGGCCTATCTAAAGGGAAATTACTCAGTTCTACCTTCAGGACAAAACTCATGACACTAAATGTCAACCTGCTCTTGTTTAGATTTAATTCAGTAATAATGTATTTCATGAAGACAGTAGGATGTAGCCTATAGCCCTCTCTCCCCAGTTCACAGGTTTTTGACAGCAGTGAGAGAGAAGGGTGTTTTGAATGTATAATCAGAATAACTCTAGATACCGTATGGATGTCCCTATCTGAACTGCCTTTTCTTCCTGTTCTAGATGATCACTCTTCAGATAATGAGCGTCTAAAGAAGAGGATTGTATTCTCAGTCACTCTAAGTAATCGTCCCATGCATGGGAGCGCTCAAAAAGAGAAAAAAAGAAGGAAAAAAACCACTAGCATGTTGGTTGTGCAGTTTCCGCTGAACCATAGCCTGGTCCAGATCAGTTTGTGCCGTCTTACCAACTTCTTGTCACTCATTGTCAATTATTTAAGGGTTGCGTCTTAAATGGCACCCTAACTCATATAGTCCACTACTTTTAAACAGAGCCCTATGGGCCCTGGTCCAAAGTAGTGGACTGGATAGGGAATAGGATGCCATTTAGGTTGCAGACAAGGAGTTAAAAACAGACCAAAACAGCTAAATCATAGAACCAAAAGAAAGTGATAGCTAGCTTGCACGGCTTTGACTTTGACCAATGTCAGTGTGACTATTTCTGTTCCCTTTTCCTTAATGCTCGGTTTGATTTCCCATTCTGCCTGACGGAATGGATTGTCATTGGCTGAGATGATGGCTCATTTTAGCTTGGAGACAGATGTAGAGTGTAGGCTATGGTATCCAACACTCACAGTGGAGCGGTGTCTGTCTGTCTTTGTGTTCCAGATAAAGTGGAAGAGAACATGCCTCCTCAGAAGCCCATGTGGGACAACTCTAACACTGACATAAGGGTCGCAAACACGGTCAAAACACGGCCCAACAGCAGGTGCTTGGCCATGAACCCAGAGATGAACGTAAGTATAACCACTAACCAGGCTTTAGTCTACTACTATCTACACTACTCTGTTGTGAGGTATGCATATGTATTTCATTATTGTGTGTGTAGTTTGCTGATATGTGACACTGGAGCAATACCATAGAGATCTATGCTGTGAGAATACTGATGGGTGCACCATTGCCTGTTGCAATTTACTGCTCCAAGCTGGCTGGAATAGGAAGTACATGATGGACTTCATCTGTTAGGAGGTGTTTATGTTCTGATGGACAGCATCTGTTAGGTATTCATGGTTCTGATGGACAGCATCTGTTAGGAAGTGTTTATGTTCCTGATGGACAGCATCTGTTAGGTATTCATGGTTCTGATGGACTTCATCTGTTAGGAGGTGTTTATGTTCTGATGGACAGCATCTGTTAGGTATTCATGGTTCTGATGGACCTCATCTGTTAGGTATTCATGGTTCTGATGGACTTCATCTGTTAGGTATTCATGGTTCTGATGGACTTCATCTGTTAGGTATTCATGGTTCTGATGGACTTCATCTGTTAGGTATTCATGGTTCTGATGGACTTCATCTGTTAGGTATTCATGGTTCTGATGGACTTCATCTGTTAGGTATTCATGGTTCTGATGGACTTCATCTGTTAGGTATTCATGGTTCTGATGGACTTCATCTGTTAGGTATTCATGGTTCTGATGGACCTCATCTGTTAGGTATTCATGGTTCTGATGGACTTCATCTGTTAGGTATTCATGGTTCTGATGGACTTCATCTGTTAGGTATTCATGGTTCTGATGGACCTCATCTGTTAGGAGGTGTTTATGTTCTGACCTGCTTCTCAACTAGTATTTAGGTTTAAACAGCTTCATGTTCTTTCTTTTCCATTAGATCTTTCACAAGTTGACCTGCAGCAGAGGACAGATAAATGTGTTAGGTTAATAACCTCCTACACTCGTGGGAATTGCCTAATATGGATAGGGCTAAATTGAAATGTTTCTTACGGAATAAATATTTAAAGTGTATGCGTAACCAAGGTAGCAATTAAAAGGGAACAGTTTGGAGATTATGGGAAAATGATTAGTCCAAAGTTGAGGACACAACAGTTCACCTGACACAAGACTGAATCCAAACATTACACTGTTGATTTTATATGCATTTTACATTTACTGTACTTTTCGCCGCATTTGTTGATAAAAAAATTAAGAAAATCTGGATACATTCAGTAACATGATAATAATATTCTTGGACAATTTGGGGTACAGTAGGTGCAACATAACAGTGAGAGGTCTAACTGGTGTTTCCAAGTGGCCACACACCTCTCCAAAGTGTGCACAGTTCATAATGCATTTCAATGTATTTTTATGACTCCTAGCTATGTCATTAAGGAACTAGAGCAAGCACACTTGTAGTTGTTTTGTTTTGAATAAAGCCCTGCATCCCCGCCTTTAAACAATGAATGTTGTTTACTCAAGCCATAAACGCTCCATTATAAATTCAAAATCTGGGTCAGGTAAGCATCATTTTTAATCTTGCTCTTTTGCCAACATGACGAGCTAAATTAGAAAGTACAGCGTTAGGTTTTCACAAGGCAATTCAGGGAAGCAGGTCATCATTTTGGTGAGCATAGAATGGAGTCATGAGTGCACTCAGGTGTGCATAGAATGGAGTCATGAGTGCATTCAGGTGTGTATAGAATGGAGTCATGAGTGCATTCAGGTGTGTATAGAATGGAGTCATGAGTGCACTCAGGTGTGTATAGAATGGAGTCATGAGTGCATTCAGGTGTGCATAGAATGGAGTCATGAGTGCACTCAGGTGTGTATAGAATGGAGTCATGAGTGCATTCAGGTGTGCATAGAATGGAGTCATGAGTGCACTCAGGTGTGCATAGAATGGAGTCATGAGTGCACTCAGGTGTGCATAGAATGGAGTCATGAGTGCATTCAGGTGTGCATAGAATGGAGTCATGAGTGCATTCAGGTGTGTATAGAATGGAGTCATGAGTGCACTCAGGTGTGTATAGAATGGAGTCATGAGTGCACTCAGGTGTGTGGTCCACTGCAAATGTTCTTCACAATACAACAAACAGTCTCATTGTGTTCAGAACAACCCAGGGTATAACGGCAGGTCATCTTGTAACTGTACATCTAACATAGTCATCATAAACATTGACACTTTATATTACATCAGTTTTATGATATGGAAATGTGAATACAATTTGATTTGATTTGAAATCTGCCATTTTCAACCCGTATATGGGTACGAGTGTAAAGGGCTATGAAATAAAATGAAAGGAAATGTACATCAACAATCATTCTAACTGATCTATAAACTGACAGACTGTTTCCCATGCAGGCTCAGTCTCTTCTCCTCTCTTTGTTACAGTCCATGTGTGAGAGCCAGGATGTGTCGATGCAGACCCAGACCCAGCCCAGAGAGCCAGGCAGCCCCAGAGGTCGAGGCCCCTTCCTGGGGGTGCCAAACAGACAGGGGACCATGAGACGACAAAAGTCCATAGGAACATCTGGTAACTACATATCAACATGTTTCTGTCCATGCAAATATTTAACCTGCATACATACTGTACATATCTGTATTCAATGACCTTTTTTCCCGCACACACACCCTTGAAGGTTTCAATTCTATAATTGCCGTTAATGGAAAGTAATAGTCAATGTATGTTTCTTTTTCAGGAATAACAGAAGAGGACACCCCTCAGTTCCTGACCCCTCCCATGTTGAAATTCACCAGGAGCCTATCAATGCCGGACACATCAGAGGACATCCCACCCCCGCCCGCTATCTCCCCTCCATCTCCTCCTTACAACAACGACCCCAACCCCCAGGGCAGAGGCTACGGCACTATCAGACACACTGTTCCCAAAGGCACCGCCCCTGAGCGAGGTGGGGACCCCAACACGGGCGGCAGGGACGGATGGAGGGAACAGGGGGGTATGTACTGCACAGAGCCCCAGTCGGAACAGTATCAGTCTGAAGACCACCACCACCACCAGGGTAGCCAGAGTCCAGGCCAAGGCCTCACAGCCCAACAGAGCTTCCTGAACCGCAGGGCCCAGATCCCAGAGAACCCATACTCAGACCTGGGGAAAATGGGCAACCTGGGCCTGTTTGCCCCCAACAAACCTCAGAGGAGGAAGGGCATGCTGATGAAGCAGAACAAGATTGAGGACAGCCCAGAGAAGACCTGCACCATCAAAATCCCAACCATCATCATCAAGGAACCCTCTACATCTAGCAGTGGGAAGAGCAGCCAGGGCAGCAGCATGGAGATAGAGACCGGATCCCATGACCACTCAGGACAACTCTGTCCGGACGACGGACACAACCCCAGCAGTCCCTTTGCCACAGCCATGGCAGGCGCAGTGCGAGAACGTGAGATGAGGATGGTGGATTCTCACCAGAACTCCCCATCCTACAGGTTCACCGACCAGGGTGAAGAAGACTCGCCTCCCGCGCCTGCGCCTCGCCTCCGCCACTCCAAGTCCATCGACGAGGGAATGTTCAGTAGTGACGAGCGCCTGCGTCGCCTCATGGCCCCACCTGCCTCACTACTCAGCATCCCCAGAAGAGGGGGTAACGTAGCGGTCTTCAACACTCCGGAGCCCACTGTTGTGAGAGAGCCGCTCCACACGCGCACTGGCCACCACAGCCCGGTCAGTCTGCCCACCAAGACCTATACCTCCAGTAGTGGGCGCTACGTCCACCCAGTCACAGGGAAGCCTCTGGACCCCAACTCCCCTCTGGCCCTGGCTCTGGCTGCACGGGACCGGGCCATGAGAGAGCAGTCCCAGCCACTCCCGCTGAAGACCGAACCGCCTAAACCTGACCTGAACAAGCCTCTGTTCATCGACACCAAGCTAAGGACCGGCATGGGCACAAATTTCTCCTCGACCGCCACCATGGGTCGACCGGGCAGGGCGGGGCTTCGAAGGCAGATGACAGAGGCAAAGTACGAGACAGAGTCCAAATACGACCACCCGTTGGCCAAAGACAAGGACAAGAGTCTATCCCGTCCTCAGAGAGAAGAGGAGAAGAAGAACATGTTGATAGACATTGGTGACACGTCTCAGCAGAAGTCAGCTGGGTTGCTGATGGTCCACACCACTGACGAGAACAACCTGTCTGTGGGGGAGAGGGACGGGGCGGTCAGTCCAGACAGCACCCCCAGTGAGCTCCGGGACCCCAACCAACCTAACACCCCCAAAATGGCCTCCCCTAATCCCCACAACCCCCACTCTATGGGCCCTGGACCCAGAGGTAGTAAGACCATGATCACCGTCACCTCAGTAGACGAGCCGGTCAAACTACCCTTCAGTATCCCCCCTCCACCCTGTGTTCCCTCCGTGGACATCGACGATGAGTTCTTTGCTGACCCACTGCCACCGCCGCTCGAGTTCGCCAACAGCTTCGACATCCCAGAGGACCAAAAGGGGGCGATCGCTGAGCTCCTGAAACAGCAACGAAATGCTGGCAGGGCACCATCATCTCTAGCCCCCTTCTATCCCTATCACGGTAACACCCCAGGCCACCCTGACCAGACCATGATCAAACGGCCTGCGGTGCTCACCAACTGTACGCCCCCCTGCTTCCCCCACGCCCTCTTGGAGAGCTACGATCCTATCAGTGACTCGGGCATTGATGTGGAGCCGGACAGCCGCAGTATTGGAGATCCCCAGCTGGAGACTACAAGCACTATGTCCACCGTATCCAGTATCTCCACGCTGTCGTCCGAGGGTGGCGAGGTGCTGGACAACACATGTACAGTCTATGCAGACAGACAGGCCTTTCTGGTGGACCGGACTTCAAAGTCAAGAACCAGGCAACCTGCAGCAAACAAGAGCAACGCACTTTACAAGGACCCTGCCTTGATGGATAGAGAGGAGAACATAAGAACTTTCGCCGCACCTTCCTCCATCCCACCGCCTCCCCCCGGGGCCAGGGTCTCCTCAGAGCCCCCCAGAACACCAACTCAAAGAACCTCCAAGCTATGGGGAGACCCTCCAGGTTCTAACCCCCAGGACATGCAGAACAAGGACAGGACACCAAAGCCAGGAGAGGGGATAGACTCTTCTTCCTCAGGATGTAGGACTGTTTTTGGATCCAGGTAGGCTACTCTGTGTGTGTGTGTGTTCTGCCGGAGAGCAGAAGGAGTTGCCTAGCAACCTAATAATGAGAGCAGCAGCCTTGAGGAGTAGATGAGCAACAACGTCATGCCAGTCTGATTATCATAGAGACCAAACCGCCACAGTGCTTTCCTCCGAAAGAAGGGGTGAGCGGTGTGTCACTGTGTGTCGCTAGCAGCACGGTTCAAAATAGCACAGAGGCTGTGTGCCAAATGGCACCCTATTCTCTACTTAGTGCACCAGGGCCCATAGGGGAATGGGGAATAGTGTGCCATTTGAGATGCATCCACAGTTTGTTTTAACAGGGGTGGATGATGTGTGTGTAACCTGTCTCTCAATCGTCTGTCATTTCAACAAACCCAGAGTTGGTCAAGTACCAATGGGCCTCTCTTGTCAGTTAACCCTCCTCTTCATTCCTCTACCAGTCACCGCAAATCACTAGAAGTAGATTGTCATCGTAGACTAGATATGAATGTGTGTGTATACATTGAGGCTCCAACAGATGTAGGCTATGGAGTGGTGTATGTGTGGGATGTATGATTGTAGGCTGTTATTGTGTACTTGGGTTTTGCAGATATGAATGCATATTTGTGTGTATTTAGAACAGTTTTGTGTACGCAGGTCACTGTCTGTACGTTTGTTTATCGCTGCGCGTACGGTATGTCTATTTGTGTAACTGGCATATATCTTGTTTGTACAGCAGGCTACGTAAGCCGGCATGGCATTTCTTACAGACACTGTGCGTTCCACCCTACAGCAGTCCTCTGGGATAGCAACAAACTCATTTATTATGGAAAGCTGTGGTTATTTACAGAGCAGACCAGATGAGGCTAACTCTAAAAGTCATGGCTGTACCACCAAAGCTCTGCTACCAGTGTGGTTCATGCTGAATATACTGCAGAGCACAGAACAAGCCTGATCAGAACTAGATATTAGGTTAACCTGATTCAACCTGATACATAAATAATTGAATAGAGATCTTCTGACACTTTCAAATAAAAAGAATGTTACTTTCTATGGGAAGGAAAACACTGTTAGTTTCTATGGGAAGGAAAACACTGTTAGGACACGGACACACAGGGACACATGCACGGACACACACACATAAACACACACGGACAAACACACACACACACACAGGTACACAGGTACACACAAACATAAACGGACACACACACACACGGACCTACACACTCATGGACACACACACACACACGCACACACACACACACACACACAGGTACACACACACACGCACAAACACGGAAACCTCCTTCCAGTCTGCAGTTTTGAAGGAGTTGGTGTTGTTTAGGGAAAGGTCAGGTCAGTGTATTAACCCTCCAGTAGGTCAGTCAGGTCAGTGTATTAATCCTCCAGTAGGTCTGTCAGGTCAGTGTATTAATCCTCCAGTAGGTCAGTCAGGTCAGTGTATTAATCCTCCAGTAGGTCAGTCAGGTCAGTGTATTAATCCTCCAGTAGGTCAGTCAGGTCAGTGTATTAATCCTCCAGTAGGTCAGTCAGGTCAGTGTATTAATCCTCCAGTAGGTCAGTCAGGTCAGTGTATTAATCCTCCAGTAGGTCAGTCAGGTCAGTGTATTAATCCTCCAGTAGGTCAGTCAGGTCAGTGTATTAATCCTCCAGTAGGTCTGTCAGGTCTGTGTATTAACCCTCCAGTAGGTCAGTCAGGTCAGTGTATTAACCCTCCAGTAGGTCTGTCAGGTCAGTGTATTAACCCTCCAGTAGGTCTGTCAGGTCAGTGTATTAATCCTCCAGTAGGTCAGTCAGGTCAGTGTATTAATCCTCCAGTAGGTCAGTCAGGTCAGTGTATTAATCCTCCAGTAGGTCAGTCAGGTCAGTGTATTAATCCTCCAGTAGGTCTGTCAGGTCTGTGTATTAACCCTCCAGTAGGTCAGTCAGGTCAGTGTATTAACCCTCCAGTAGGTCAGTCAGGTCAGTGTATTAATCCTCCAGTAGGTCAGTCAGGTCAGTGTATTAATCCTCCAGTAGGTCAGTCAGGTCAGTGTATTAACCCTCCAGTAGGTCTGTCAGGTCAGTGTATTAACCCTCCAGTAGGTCAGTCAGGTCAGTGTATTAACCCTCCAGTAGGTCAGTCAGGTCAGTGTATTAACCCTCCAGTAGGTCAGTCAGGTCAGTGTATTAATCCTCCAGTAGGTCTGTCAGGTCAGTGTATTAACCCTCCAGTAGGTCAGTCAGGTCAGTGTATTAATCCTCCAGTAGGTCTGTCAGGTCAGTGTATTAATCCTCCAGTAGGTCAGTCAGGTCAGTGTATTAATCCTCCAGTAGGTCTGTCAGGTCTGTGTATTTATCCTCCAGTAGGTCTGTCAGGTCAGTGTATTAACCCTCCAGTAGGTCAGTCAGGTCTGTGTATTTATCCTCCAGTAGGTCTGTCAGGTCAGGTGGACTACTTCTTCTTTTCCTCACAGGAGGAGAGACATCAAAGTGTCCGTCTCTTACTGGCCCAGTTAGAACAGTCATAGGATTAGTTGATGAGTCTATACTGCATCCAGGTGTAGTTGTGGAATGTTTCAGTTTGTTTGTCATGCTAACTCAGGGTCTCTGTTTAATGTTTTAGCTCATTATTTTCTGATAAGCAACACCTCTTTCTCTCTTGTCCTCTAACCTAGTGTGTTCTCTACTCTCTCTCTCTCGCTCTCTCTTTTTCTTTCTCTCTCTAACTCTACTCTTGCTCTCTCTGTCTCTCTCTCTCGTCATCAACCCTAATGTGTTCTGTACTTTCTGTAGGGGTCCGGACAGTGGGTCCCTCTCCTCAGGTACCACAGTCTCTTTTGCTGCCCAGCTCCCCCCGATCGTGCCTGCCCCATCTCCAAACCGACAGACAGAGAGCCCCTCCCACCACAGAGCCCCCAGCCCCATCCTCTCTCCCCCAGACTCAGGCCTCGGCTGTGCCTCCTCTCTCCCTGCCACCTCTCCCACCCTATCAGACGTGTTCGGCCTGCCCACCCCCCCTCTCAGCCTGGGCACGGGGAGCAGCCGCTCGCCCTCCCCCCTCACCCTCATCCAGGCCGTCTCCAACAAGCCTTTTGCCACCAAGCCGGTTCCGATGTGGAGCAAGCACGACGTGGCCGACTGGCTGGAGAGCCTAAACCTGGCTGAGCACAGAGACACCTTCATGGACAACGACATCGAGGGCAGCCACCTGCCCAGCCTGCAGAAGGACGACCTCATAGACCTCGGGGTGACCAGGGTCGGACATCGGATGAACATAGAGAGAGCTTTGAAACTTCTGATGGACAGGTGAGAAGTGAGGAGGGTGATGAGGTCTCTGAGTCTCCAACACTACAACTTCACAACAGGCTTCTAAGTTAATTATCAATTATGTCCATAACAATCATTTTTATTTATGTTGACTTATTTAAACTATACTTACTGTATAATTGTTATGATGATGCTTGTTTTGTTGAAATTTAGGAATATCCTCATGTATCCTGAAGAAATTGCAACTTGAAACAGCACTGCAGTTTCCTGAATAAGCAAGAAGGTCCCCCAGAGTGGGATAGAGTGGTCCCAGGTGAGGCAGAGCTGCTCTGTCAGTAGGAAGGAAGGAAGTAGATACGCGGGATGTGGCTGTGATATGGAACATACTACACTATCAAACACAACAGCAGCTTAATCGCTATGGGATTTACGGACTTCTGAAATCAACCTCATTTAAATGCATAACCAGAACCAGCTTCGTAGGGGTTTCATTTTCTACTGTTTCTCATTTAGAAATTATGCGGTGAATATCTTTTTAGGAGAAAGGGGAAAACATTTACAGTATGTATGTGTACTTCTGCCTGTGAAATTAAGCTTTCTCTCTCGCCCTTTTCACTGGGTTGTAGGTTGATTTGAGAGACCGTACAGTGTATTCTCAGACACAGACATTTATACCACAGAAAGGAAATCAAAGATTAAAATAATTTCTAAATTGGTACAGTAGCAAAGTTGTTGCCCTTCAACCTTATTTCAATAGCTGTTTTACTACTGGTCATGTTTACTTGAGGGTTTTAAACACAGTATTGAAAATGTTAATTAAATTGTTCATAAATCATTATACTGTCTTCCACAGGAAGCTGAACTGTGTGGCAACAGCTCCCCTTACTGTAGTCTCCTGAACATGACAGGGCAGAGTGCTTGGCACTGGCAGTCAGGGCTTTCCAATCGTTATCATCAACCGTCATCCTTTCTTTCACAGTCTTCTATGTCCTCTGAGAGGAATAATACATACATTATCACATTAGGTTATTACTGTATACCCTGAACTGATGTTTAGGACTTTAGGATTGAAGACACTATCAGGAATGAATGACTCAGAGTTACAGGGTTGGGGTCAATTCCATTTCAATTAAAGGTAGGGTCAGCGATATGACGTGGATGCACAAAGTAAACAGCATAGTGGGTCAATTTTATGCGACATCTTAGAGTTAGATTGCGACACTCAGCTTCTCTGCTGTTTTGGTCCTGTGGCTACCACGTTGTAAGTGCATGAATCGAACCAGAGCATTTACATTTACATTTAAGTCATTTAGCAGACGCTCTTATCCAGAGCGACTTACAAATTGGTGCATTCACCTTATGACACATGCACAGATACTGTGTGAGAGCGAAGTCTTGCATCTTGCTCATCGCAATTTCTAATTCTACAATTTTTGCAACGAGAAGCATTGTGTAAAATTGGTAATGCAATTAAAGTTTACTTCCTGAATTGAAAAGGAATTTACCCCAACACTGCAAAGTAAGAATGTTTTTGAAGACAGATATCAGAGAAGTGTATGCACTATGGGAAAAAGTAGGTGAACAAACACTAAACCTGGCATCGGAAGGAGCAGAGTTCAACTTGTTTGGCAAGCAAAGAGAGACGCAGATACCACTAGGAATCAATTTGGTAGGAATGTTTACCTTTTGTGTATGATAATTTAAGTATTAGAGATGTATTTAATCTATGATGGTGTTTTGATGTGTTTTGTTAATGAGAAAGACATTTGTATGCATCCACAGAGCTCAAAACCCACTGGCCACATACATACGTTGAATCAACGTTGTTTCCACGTCATTTCAACCCCAAAAGCTAAGTGATGACGTTGAATCAACGTAGAAAAGTGATTTGAATTGAACAAAAAGTAATCAACGTAAAGGAATTTAGTATTTTTAACTTTTAACCTAAATCCAATGACATCATGACATTTTTGGTTGATTTCACATTAAATTCATGTTAGTCGACAACTCAACCAAATGTAAATCAAAGCTTTACATTTGGTTGAGTTGAGCATCATTTCCCTCCATGTTTTCAAGACAGGGTCTCTTCATACTATCACCAGTAAGTCCAAAAAGGCAGAGATTCACTCATCATAACGTGAATGAGTTTAAAATGTAGTTTATACACTTTCCACTGAGTTTGTCTGAAACGGGCTGAAGTTGTATTTTCCACTGAGTTTGTCTGAAACGGGCTGAACTTGTATTTTCCACTCAGTTTGCGTTGGGTTTATATTCCGGACCAGTTTAACAGTTTAAACTTCTTGGTATTTGAATTTCCCGAGTAAATAAATGTGGGTGCTAGCTAAAATCCCAATGACAGTATTTATGGAAGGTTATTTTGGATCTACATGTGCATGGGATCTATTGGTTTGAGAGGGGATAAACTGACAACGATATGTCTGATGACTGATATGCATGACATCACAGCATTAAAGTTCTAGTCCGTAGAAGTAGTCCACAGAAACCGTAGAAATAGAATGAATTATATTTCTATGGTAATGACTCCGACCATCTTTGACAGTACTCTCTGTCGACTTGAGGGCACACTTTGAGATGAGATCTTATGTTAAGAACCACAGGAACAAGAAGGAACACAGTATTTTTGATGATGTAGAGATATTTATCATGAGGGTATATTCCTATCTGTGTTGTCGCCATATCAACCCTGAGGTGTGGTTAGGTTTTCCGAAAAGCAGCGAAATATGGTTAAGAAGCAATATAATATACATTCTGTTTCAAGTAGATGTTATTTTTATTTTCCAGGTTAATAATTATACATGTAACAGGATTAAGTCTCTATTTTTAAAATTGATATAAATAATTGTGTTATCATCCATATTCCTATAGAGCATATTTCAAATCTTTTAGCAATTGATAGTCACATGTTTTGACTAAGCCTCTGTAATTATTTAATTATTAATTATTAAAAGCTGATATAAATTGATATTTGCATAGTTTGTGCATCATGTATGTATACTATGAAGATACTCAGGCTGTACCTGTCTTCACTATTTGCTATAGGAAATGTTACTTGACCATGAGAAAAACACACCACTGAATGGGACTGCTGATGTACAGTTGATGGCTGCACATTGCACTGAGGCCAAGCACAGACCTATTACAGTGAAGCTGACTAGACCTATTACAGTGAAGCTGACTAGACCTATTACAGTGAAGCTGACTAGACATAGTAGTGGAGCTGACTAGACATAGTAGTGAAGCTGACTAGACATAGTAGTGAAGCTGACTAGACCTATTACAGTGAAGCTGACTAGACATAGTAGTGGAGCTGACTAGACATAGTAGTGAAGCTGACTAGACATAGTAGTGGAGCTGACTAGACATAGTAGTGAAGCTGACTAGACATAGTAGTGGAGCTGACTAGACATAGTAGTGGAGCTGACTAGACATAGTAGTGAAGCTGACTAGACATAGTAGTGGAGCTGACTAGACATAGTAGTGGAGCTGACTAGACATAGTAGTGGAGCTGACTAGACATAGTAGTGGAGCTGACTAGACCTATTACAGTGAAGCTGACTAGACATAGTAGTGGAGCTGACTAGACATAGTAGTGGAGCTGACTAGACATAGTAGTGAAGCTGACTAGACATAGTAGTGAAGCTGACTAGACATAGTAGTGGAGCTGACTAGACATAGTAGTGGAGCTGACTAGACATAGTAGTGAAGCTGACTAGACATAGTAGTGAAGCTGACTAGACATAGTAGTGGAGCTGACTAGACATAGTAGTGGAGCTGACTAGACATAGTAGTGAAGCTGACTAGACATAGTAGTGAAGCTGACTAGACATAGTAGTGGAGCTGACTAGACATAGTAGTGAAGCTGACTAGACATAGTAGTGAAGCTGACTAGACATAGTAGTGAAGCTGACTAGACATAGTAGTGGAGCTGACTAGACATAGTAGTGAAGCTGACTAGACATAGTAGTGGAGCTGACTAGACATAGTAGTGAAGCTGACTAGACATATATAGTGAAGCTGATTAGACATATATAGTGAAGCTGACTAGACATATATAGTGAAGCTGATTAGACATATATAGTGAAGCTGATTAGACATATATAGTGAAGCTGATTAGACATATATAGTGAAGCTGATTAGACATATATAGTGAAGCTGACTAGACATATATAGTGAAGCTGACTAGACATATATAGTGAAGCTGACTAGACATATATAGTGAAGCTGACTAGACTTAGTAGTGAAGCTGACTAGACATATATAGTGAAGCTGACTAGACACATATAGTGAAGCTGACTAGACATATATAGTGAAGCTGACTAGACATAGTAGTGAAGCTGACTAGATATATAGTGAAGCTGACTAGACATAGTAGTGAAGCTGACTAGACCTAGTAGTGAAGCTGACTAGACCTATCTAGTGAAGCTGACTAGACCTATCTAGTGAAGCTGACTGGACCTATCTAGTGAAGCTGACTGGACCTATTATAGTGAAGCTGACTGGACCTATTATAGTGAAGCTGACTGGACCTATTTAAGTGAAGCTGACTGGACCTATTATAGTGAAGCTGACTGGACCTATTATAGTGAAGCTGACTGGACCTATTATAGGGAAGCTGACTGGACCTATTATAGTGAAGCTGACTGGACCTATTATAGTGAAGCTGACTGGACCTATTATAGTGAAGCTGACTGGACCTATTATAGTGAAGCTGACTGGATCTATTATAGTGAAGCTGACTGGATCTATTATAGTGAAGCTGACTGGATCTATTATAGTGAAGCTGACTGGATCTATTATAGTGAAGCTGACTGGATCTATTATAGTGAAGCTGACTGGACCTATTATAGTGAAGCTGACTGGACCTATTATAGTGAAGCTGACCGGACCTATTGTAGTGAAGCTGACTGGACCTATTATACTGAAGCTGACTGGACCTATTATAGTGAAGCTGACTGGACCTATTATAGTGAAGCTGACTGGACCTATTATAGTGAAGCTGACTGGACCTATTATAGTGAAGCTGACTGGACCTATTATAGTAAAGCTGACTGGACCTATTATAGTAAAGCTGACTGGACCTATTATAGTGAAGCTGACTGGACCTATTATAGTGAAGCTGACTGGACCTATTATAGTGAAGCTGACTGGACCTATTATAGTGAAGCTGACTGGACCTATTATAGTGAAGCTGACCGGATCTATTATAGTGAAGCTGACCGGACCTATTATAGTGAAGCTGACTGGACCTATTATAGTGAAGCTGACCGGACCTATTATAGTGAAGCTGACCGGACCTATTATAGTGAAGCTGACTGGACCTATTATAGTGAAGCTGACTGGACCTATTATACTGAAGCTGACTGGACCTATTATACTGAAGCTGACTGGACCTATTATACTGAAGCTGACTGGACCTATTATACTGAAGCTGACTGGACCTATTATAGTGAAGCTGACTGGACCTATTATAGTGAAGCTGACCGGACCTATTATAGTGAAGCTGACTGGACCTATTATAGTGAAGCTGACTGGACCTATTATAGTGAAGCTGACTGGACCTATTATAGTGAAGCTGACTGGACCTATTATAGTAAAGCTGACTGGACCTATTATAGTGAAGCTGACTGGACCTATTATAGTGAAGCTGACTGGACCTATTATAGTGAAGCTGACTGGACCTATTATAGTGAAGCTGACTGGATCTATTATAGTGAAGCTGACCGGACCTATTATAGTGAAGCTGACTGGACCTATTATAGTGAAGCTGACCGGACCTATTATAGTGAAGCTGACCGGACCTATTATAGTGAAGCTGACTGGACCTATTATAGTGAAGCTGACTGGACCTATTATACTGAAGCTGACTGGACCTATTATACTGAAGCTGACTGGACCTATTATACTGAAGCTGACTGGACCTATTATAGTGAAGCTGACTGGACCTATTATAGTGAAGCTGACCGGACCTATTATAGTGAAGCTGACTGGACCTATTATAGTGAAGCTGACTGGACCTATTATAGTGAAGCTGACTGGACCTATTATAGTGAAGCTGACTGGACCTATTATAGTGAAGCTGACCGGACCTATTATAGTGAAGCTGACCGGACCTATTATACTAAGGCATCTGAAGTGCAGAGAGTTTGAAGTAAAGTTAATTCATCAGCAGATTGGGCTGTACTACTGTACCGTGGCCCCTAATGGGTAAAGTTTTAAAAGTTACTTTGCCCCGTAGGGTTCCAATCGAACATAGCCTACAAATCCTGGATGAATAAAACACTATTTCATGTTTCAGTGTGAAACAATAGTGAACTGTAGTATGATGCGGTCTGGAATCTCAGGCTACATGGGACATGCTAAGATGCAGTAAATTCCAGTTAACAGGTGTCAGATCCAAAATGTATGTCCTCTTGTTTTATTCTTCACAGATAAAGAATCAAAATCCTTTTTTTTGTCAACTTCCTTTTCATGCTTTCTATGTTGCTGTAATTTTGTGCTACGAATCATTTAATTTTACTTTTAGATTAAAATATTATTATTGAGATCACAGGAAGAAAAGTATTTGTAAGTCCACAATACTTGTATGGAAAACAACATTTTATGCAGGTTAATAAATATATTACACAATATTTGATGACATTGATGTCATATTGCCTTTTTTGTCTTGTAAAGAGTTTTCCAATGGCACTCTGTTTCATTGACAGCTATAGCACTGGGCGTTGTCCAAAGTTATATAGATGTGTTGAATGTGCCTGGTTCAAGATCTGTTTGTGCTGTCTTGCCAACCCGCACGGCAACTCCTATGGCCTCTTGCATCCCTCAATGTTTGGCTTGAAAATTATTATGGGAGTTGGCAAGAAAGCACAAATTGAGATCTATGGAAGTGTTCAATAACAGAGTTCTAGGAATACCAATTATCCATTAATTTATGATGATGCAATCCACAGGAGGTCTGGACTACAGTATCAGTCAACAGTTTGGACACACCTACTCATTCCAGGGTTTTTATTTATTTTTGCAATTTTCTACATTGTAGGATAATAGTGAAGACATCAAAACTATGAAATAACACATATGGAATCATGTAGTAACCAAAAAGTGTGAAAGTGTGTGAAAGTGGCTAGCTAGTTAGCGGGTACGCGCTAGTAGCATTTCAATCAGTTACGTCACTTGCTCTGAGACTTAAGTAGGGTTTCCCCTTGCTCTGCAAGGGCCGTGGCCTTTGTGGAGTGATGGGTAACGATGCTTCGTGGGCGACCGTTGTTGATGTGTGCAGAGGGTCCCTGGTTCGCGCCCGTGTCGGGGCGAGGGGACGACGTAAAGTTATACTGTTACACAAACTTTTGACTGGTACTGTAAGTCGTCATCTCCACTACCCTTACCGCTTGATCAAAGGTGCAATATACAGCACTGACCCAAAGTCCTGTGCAAATAAAGATATTCTGAGCTCAGACTGGTATAGCGAGGTCAAGCACCTCCTAGTATTGTTGAGGGTGTCACAGGGGGGACAATTTACCAGAAGCAACAACCCTAGCAACCAATGAAAATGTAATGCATTTGTAGCAAGGGTTCTGCCAGACAAGACTTTATCTCTTTTAGAATTATTCTGGATTACACTCTGATGCAATGAGCTAGAGTTTGGCAGCAGGTGTGTGTGTGTGTGTGTGTGTGTGTGTGTGTGTGTGTGTGTGTGTGTGTGTGTGTGTGTGTGTGTGTGTGTGTGTGTGTGTGTGTGTGTGTGTGTGTGTGTGTGTGTGTGTGTGTGTGTGTGTGTGTGTATCTGAATTTGTTCAGCTGTATTAGACATGATGGTATATTATTTGTTGATTTATAGTAATTTTCATTGAACAATAATTACTGTCTGTGAACACCTAGACAACCATCTGAAAACAGAATTTTAGAAATATTTGCAAATGTATTAAAAACAAAAACAGAAATACCTTATTCATATAAGTATTCAGACCCTTTGCTATGAGACTCAGTTGAGCTCAGGTGCATCTATTTTTCATTTATCATCCTTGAGATGTTTCTACAACTTGATTGGAGTCCACCTGTGGTAAATTCAATTGATTGGACATGATTTGGAAAGGCACACACCTGTCTATATAAGGTCACACAGTTGACAGTGCATGTCAGAGCTAGAAACAAAGCCATGAGGTCAAAGGAATTGTCCGTAGAGCTCCAAGACAGGTTTGTGTCGAGGCACAGATGAGCACAGATTTGGGGAAGAGTACCAAATTATTTCTTCAGCATTGAAGGTACCCAATAACACCGTGAAACATGGTGGTGGCAACATCATGCTGTGGTGATATTTTTCATCGGCAGGGACGGGGAGACTAGTCAGGACCGAGGGAAAGATGAACGGTGCAAAGTACAGAGAGATCCTTAATGAAAGCCTGCTTCAGAGCGCTCAGGACCTCAGACTGAAAGAAAGGTTCACCTTCCAACATGAAAATGACCCCAAGCACACAGCAGCGATGCTCCCCATCCAACCTGACAGAGCTTGAGTGGATCTGCAGAGAAAAATTAGAGTATCTCCTCAAATACAGGTGTACTGAAGAATCTTGTAGCATCATACCCAAGAAGACTTGAGGCTATAATTGCTGCCAAAGGTGCTTCAACAAAGTACTGAGTAACGGATCTGAATACTTATGTAAATGTGATATTTCCAATTTTTATTTTTTAAGAAATTTGCTAACATTTCTAAAAACCTGTTTTTGCTTTGTCATTATGGGGTATTTATTGTAGATTGATGAGGGGGGAAAACAATTTAAAACATTTTAGATTAAGGCTGTAAGTAACAACATTTGGAGAAAGTCAAGGGGTCTGAATACTTTCTGAATGCAGTGTATTTGGGGAATGCTGACCTCTACTGGTTATCATGTTTCTGAGCAATGGCTCTAAATGTCCTTTTTACATCATTCAATCTTTGCTCAAAATAGGAGCGATGGACTCACTCCTACCGGAAGATGTCGCCAGTAAGCTACACTGAAGAATTGGATAATGTATTTCCTCACAAGGTATTTATTTAGAAAGTACAATCTAGTAAAATAGTAATTACACTGTTATAGCCTACAGTATGAATGTATTTGGTTTAGAACATCTTTGGCCATTGGAAGGTTCCGAGAAGGGTTCCGGGCAGGTTCCGGAGTATCCTTGGTCAGTGGCACTGCCGGCTGCAGGCTCCCGCCCTGTATGTGAGGCACACACACATACACGCCCTACAGGCCAGGCGTCCCTCAGTGGTCCTCAGGCCTCTAAGGACTGCTGCTGCACATCCAGCTGGGGATAATTAAACTGGATGCCCATTGTGAAATGGTGAGAAAGTGCCTTTATATACCCGATGGGGTGCACACACACCCACACAAACACACTGCAGATGAGGAAAGGAAACCTATTAGCAAGGCTAATCTGTAATGTGTTTGTACACAAGAGGAGGAAAAAACAATTTGAACCTGCATTACACAGCAGTGGTCCAATGTGTGATTTAAAAGAAGCTACTGATGCAGCCTCCACCTTAACTTTTACTTGGTATTCATCCCGGATCCGGGAGCACCCTCATCATTTAAAAAGCTGACTAGCATAGCCTAGCATAGCGCCACAAGTAAATACTAGCATCTAAATATCATGAAATCACAAGTCCAAGACACCAGATGAAAGATACACATCTTGTGAATCCAGCCATCATTTCTGATTTTTAAAATGTTTTACAGGGAAGACACAATATGTATTTCTATTAGCTAACCACGATAGCAAAAGACCCAACTTTTTCTCCACAATTTTTTTATTGCATAGGTATCTATCACAAATTCGACCAAATAAAGATATAAATAGTCACTAACCAAGAAACAACTTCATCAGATGACAGTCTGATAACATATTTATTGTATAGCATATGTTTTGTTCGAAAAATGTGCATATTTCAGGTTGTAGATTGTCGTGTATTGCTCGGTTGTAGATTGTCGTCTTCAACTTAGGAATTAGCAGCAAACATTAGCCATGTGACGAAGACGTGTCCAACTCAAATAATGGTGAGGTCATAATATATATCATTTAAAGATGATCTCTAAAGTGCTAGACATTATGCTACTGCAAGAGAGGAACGAGTCAGCATTACATTGTGTCTGCAAAATTGATCAAAATGGGAAGGGGAGAGGAGCCAGGTTCTCAGACCCTGAACTGAACTACTATGTTAAGAATACCTCTGAATCCGCAACAAGAGATACATTCATGTCATTCATTTGAAATGAAGATCACCCCCACGGGGTTGCCAGGTGTGAACATGAGGTGCTGATTCGACGACACCTGGGAAAGTGGGTGAGAAAACTCACCTTTAATTTCACAGTGCAACATAAAGGTGATGAGTTGTGATACAAACTGCCACACGGCTATGCAAAGTCTGGATAAATTCACTCCCTTTTCTAATTCACAATTATTATTTCAGCACAGCACTGAAAAGATCCTGCATGCATTTTGTCTTCATCAATGTTTAAAGGAGATGTTTGAATTTCGTGCATGGAATACATCTTTTTTCATCGCCTCATTGCAAACATTTTGTATATAGGCCTTCAGTCACTGGTAATCATGCCTCTGAGGCAGCGTATACAAGTATGACGTGACTCTGGCAATGAATTGATATGCAGTAAATAATCAATATTGATATTGACATGAATAATCAATGAACTGGTGTCATATTTATGTCATAGTGTTGTGATGTGTTGTAATAGGCCTACTGCTCCCGAGGGGTGCAGCGGTCTAAGGCACTATATCTCAGTGCAAGAGGTGTCATTATAGTCCCTGGTTTGAATCCAGGCTGTATCACATCCAGACGTGATTTGGAGTTCCATAGGGTGGCACACAATTGTCCCAGCGTCGTCCGGGTTTGACCGGGGTAGGCCGTCATTGTAAATAAGAATAAAAAAACACATTCAGTTCTGGAATTAAGATCCAAATCTGTTACGAAGTAAATTAGAAAAAGACAGAAAATGTGTTCAGAACATAACATATTAAAAAACACTCTGCCCTAGGATTGAAACGTTTGATGACTGGATGAAACATTATTAGGCCCTCATCTTCTTTGTATCTTACTGCGACGAAGACTCCAAACATGATCTACTGATTTAAATCAAAAGACTGTTTCCCATGTTTGTCTCCAGTGACGTAGGCCTAGGTCTCAAAATACTCATTGTCCAAATGGTACCCTTTCCCCTAGCTGTCTAAACTCAACTCCATTGTGAAGGAAGTTTCTGATGAACTACACCATTGGAGTTGAGCAGAGACCAGGCTTTTTGGAATTCAGCTCCGACTACATCGATTCACCCAAGGTCAATACTTTAAAAAATGCTAATAATGATACGTTTACCTTGTACCTATGACCTTGGGAGAATCGATGTAGTCGGAGCTGAATTCCTCAAAGCCTGGTCTCTGCTCAACGTTGTTGGTGGAGTTCATCAGAAACTTCCTTCACCATGGAGTTGAGTTTAGTCAGCTACCTTTTCCCTATGTAGTGTACTACTTTTGACCAAAGACGTATGGGCCCTGGTCAAAAGTAGAACACTATAAAGGCAATAGGGTGCCATTTAAATCTCGCACTATGATGGCCACCCACTGGATCATTCCTTTGAACATTTTTTCTGGTCCTTTTCCCCCAACAGTTTTATACTTGAAGGGAGATGTTTTAAATAGTTTTCCAGGAAAAATAAGCATTCACAGAAAACAGACTGACTGACAAACAAGTAAATAATAAATATAGTTGCAAGCAGCAATGAATGGGGTTCACAGGATGACAGAAAGGAAACAAGATCAGTTGGATTAAAAAGCAAGCACTCTGTCATATAGGAACTTTCTTCCTTTATGTACAATCAGTGAAAGCATGACCATGTTGATTTAATACAACAGGAGTAGACCTTCCCGTAAAATGCTTACTAACAAGCCCTTAAATCTCTGTTGGTACACTCCACATTAGCGTTCCAAAATACTTTAATATACTCTCACAGCTGTAATACGCGCAAGTGGCAGGACATAATAACGTATTTGGACAACTGACTAGGTACCCCACTTCCCTTTCCTTTCTTTTCCGGTTTCTCATTTTACAGAATCAAAGATCCACTTTTCACTACTTTCAGACAACAGTATGTGATTATACAGATATACTAATCATGATATTTCAAGTTGTTCTTCTGCATAATTTAAATTGAACATTAATTTGCATGAGACAAAGTTCACTTGATCAACAGTTATTGCTCTGGTATCCTATGGTGCCACTGGTGCCAATGACGTCTGTAGTGCCACCAACTGGTCTGGTGCAGCCATCTAAGGTTGCAGTGACTTTATATTTACGCAGCTTCTAAGGACATATATGTGACTCATTTCAGGAAACTTGGCGTATGTCGCGCGTCACTACTTCACAGGACAGCGTAAGAACATAAGCGTAAAAAAAAAATCTAAATGCATTTTTTTGCAGAAATGCCTTCTGGAACGGGAACTTTCATGTGCCTTAATAGCAAACTTGTATGCCATCTGTAAATAAGAATAACATTTTTAAATTAGGAGCCTAGTTGGTTTAGCCACTGAAAAAGACAGGAACCTTATAAACCATAATTATATTCCCATTGTTCACTATAACGCAGCACAAATGAAATACCGAAAATCGCAATATACTGATATAAACTGATATAACTCGGTTTAAAATAACAACATTATGATGTTTTTAACACCTATATCGAACAAAATCAGAGCCGGATATATCTAAAGCCTATAACGAGAGCTTTTCAGAATGCAATCCTGAGGTCTGTCATGCGTCATGGTGAACGTTGAAAAGACTGCACACCCGGTTCCAAGAGCATTTATACGGCCTCAGAACTACCCAGACATCCCATTCCAATTCTCACTGCTTACTGACATCTAGGGGAAGGCGTATGCAGTGCATGTCGACCCATAGATTACATGTCAAATTTATAAACTGACCCTGGAACAGAGCCCCCGATTTGAGATTTTTCAGTTCCTGACATGAAGTTTGCTGCAAAATTAGTTCTGTTTTACTCACAGATATAATTCAAACGGTTTTAGAAACTAGAGAGTGTTTTCTATCCAATAGTAATAATAAAATGCATATTGTACGAGCAAGAATTGAGTACGAGGCAGTTTAATTTGGGAACGAATTTTTACAAAGTCGAAATGGCGCCCCCCTATTGAGAAAAGGTTTTAAAGCAATGGGTTTAAATTCAGTTAAGACTGTTATATTGGTATGTTGTACTCCATGAAAGCAAAGTCTGTTTGACTGTAGGATCCATAGACAGGACAAAAATAGCAAAAAGCATTCAGTTTGTTTTGGTGAGAGAGCTGTAGCCTATCATGTTCTTTGTCCCAAATGTCACCCTATTCCCTACATATGGTACCCTACATGGCACCCTGTTCCCTACATATGGCACCCTACATGGCACCTTGTTCCCTACATATGGCACCCTACATAGCACCCTATTCCCTACATATGGGACCCTACATGGCACCCTATTCCCTACATATGGGACCCTACATGGCACCCTGTTCCCTACATATGGGACCCTACATGGCACCCTGTTCCCTACATATGGGACCCTACATGGCACCCTGTTCCCTACATATGGGACCCTACATGGCACCCTATTCCCTACATATGGCACCCTACATGGCACCCTATTTCCTACATATGGGACCCTACATGGCACCCTGTTCCCTACATATGGGACGCTACATGGCACCATATTCCCTACATATGGGACCCTACATGGCACCCTGTTCCCTACATATGGGACCCTACATGGCACCCTGTTCCCTACATATGGGACCCTACATGGCACCCTATTCCCTACATATGGCACCCTACATGGCACCCCATTCCCTACATATGGGACCCTACATAGCACCCTGTTCCCTACATATGGAACCCTACATGGCACCCTATTCCCTACATATGGCACCCTACATGGCACCCCATTCCCTACATATGGGACCCTACATAGCACCCTGTTCCCTACATATGGGACCCTACATGGCACCCTATTCCCTACATATGGCACCCTACATGGCACCCCATTCCCTACATATGGGACCCTACATAGCACCCTGTTCCCTACATATAGCACCCTACATGGCACACTATTCTGCCCATGGAGCCCTGGTCAAAACACAGCCCATGATGTGCGTGAGGACGTGGTCGCAGAGTCATGCTAGCGTTGGTCATTCTCAATGACCTTTGACCAGGCTGGGCCAGCGGTCTCTGGAGGCAGGCTGAACTCTGCCAGATCACTCTGTGTGTTCTTGCATCCACATCCAGCTGCTTCAAAGGTCTATCTTCATCACTAACTCATCCTCCCCAGAGGTCCCCTGGGGACAAGGACAGGAACATAGAAGCCTGTAAAAGGCTGAAGGCTGTAAACAGGGAGTTCATTGAGATGTACACTACTTGAGGACTAACATGGCTATAAGTCAAAAAATGAATATTATCAGGAAAATGAATGTGACTAGAGCAACTTCCTTATGATTCCATTTCCTGTTTCTTATATCAGCCTCCAAAACTCCCCCACCCCCTCCCTTCGCACATTCCCACCCACCAACAATAATGTGTGGGGCCCTGTGTAAATTTAAGTATGCTCTCTCTAATTCTCTCTCTTTTTCTTTCTTTCTCTCTCTCAGAGGACCTGAGTGCTAGGACCATGCCTCAGGACTACCTGGCCTGATGACTCCGTGCTGTCCCCAGTCCACCTGGCCGTGCTGCTGCTCCAGTTTCAACTGTTCTGCCTGCGGCTATGGAACACTGACCTGCTCACCGGACGTGCTACCTGTCCCAGACCTGCTGTTTTCAACTCTCTAGAGACAGCAGGAGCGGTAGAGATACTCTGAATGATTGGCTATGAAAAGCCACTGACATTTATCCCTGAGGTGCTGACCTGTTGCACCCTCGACAACCACTGTGATTATTATTATTTGGCCCTGCTGGTCATCTATGAACATTTGAAAATCTTGGCCATGTTCTGTTATAATCTCCACCCGGCACAGCCAGAAGAGGACTGGCCACCCCTCATAGCCTGGTTCCTCTCTAGGTTTCTTCCTAGGTTCTGGCCTTTCTAGGGAGTTTTTCCTAGCCACCGTGCTTCTACACCTGCATTGCTTGCTGTTTGGGGTTTTAGGCTGGGTTTCTGTACAGCACTTTGTGACATCAGCTGATGTAAGAAGGGCTCTATAAATACATTTGATTGATTGTAGATATACGTTTGGAACAATCAACATTCGGTCTGTAAAATTGAAAACCCATAGATTAGGGCCTAATGAATGTATTTCAATTGACTGATTTCCTTATATGAATTGTAACTCAGTAAAATATTTTAAATTGTTGTATGTTGCATTTATATTTTTGTTCAGTATACTGTATATTGAAATATATGGGTGATATTCACCTATCTCTACAACAAATTGCTGATAACCGAACATACTCTACCAGGGTAAACGTGATCCCACGCCACAAGTTCAGACAGCAGATGTTTTTTATTATCTGTAAAAAAAGAAAATGGGTAATTAGTCATTTATGTATAGCATCCTGTGTTTCTATTCCCATGCAGTGAAATAAAGACTGGTGGTAAACAATCAGACAGGATAAATACTCAGTCATGATGCTCCCCTGATTCAGATGACTCATTCAGCCCTTTTCAGTCAATGTTTTACATTTCCCAGGAAACAATATTTATTACAATATTGTGAGGTGAATTGAGGAGAATAATGTTTTGGGTAGTATTTTGGTAAGGTGGAATATTTAATTAATTAAGAAACAATTCCAAAATATACTGCATGAAAAGAGCAATGTGTGGTTCATATACTGTTCTTCCTCAACTAAAATATGAAGGATGATTATGATTAAAGAGAATATCTTCACACACATGTGCCTGCCTGTTAGTCCTAGCTGGTCTAATTTCACATTTTCTTTAAACTTCAAAGACGAACGCAGCATTATGAAGCCTATAATCTTATCCATAAATCATATATCTAACTTTGACTACAATGATTGCCTTATTGTCTAATTTCCTTTACACTACCAACATGGATGCAGTGTATCCATCATGTAATTAAGTGCCTTTCTTTTCCATATATCATGTATCTAGCTTCCTTACGGCCTTGACTAAAACCATCCAATGAGGTGTTGTTGATTAGAAGCAGGAAATGGTCTACAGGCCTACAGGGTCCTTCTGGGAGCTGTTGCTGCTCTGTTGCATGGGGAGCTGTGGTTCTGAACTGCCACAGATATGGATGGGAAACCATCGCCCCGACACCACTTCCCACGATGTCATTCTTCCCTCAGCCTCTGGCCTAGCAGATGCTGCTGTGTGTCTCTTTCTCTCTGTGTGTCAGTGGCGGTCGGTGCCGTTTAAGACGAGGGAGGATGATAATATTTTTAATGAGCATGGCCTTATTTCTATTACAGCATATTGGATGACTGTCATTCATATTCCATTCACCCAGCTCAATGTAACATCGATATTAGGCTACTACATGATAAAAACATTTTCCCTATACCCATTGCTTCAACCTAGCTTACAAATGAAAGTTTATAACGTAGGTGCACATGTTCGTCAAAAGACAAATTGGAGTAATGAAGGTGACAGTGACACATTCAATACCACCTTGCACACTCTCTCAAAGCCAAACCTTCATACCATAACTACAAACCCCGGGCGCCGATGACGTGGATGTCGATTAAGGCAGGCCCCCGCACCTCTCTTATTTAGAGGGGTTGGGTTAAATGCAGAAGTCATATTTCAGTTGAATCCATTCAGTTGTACAACTGACTAGGTATCCCCTTTACCTTTCCCTGACCACTACACACAGCCTACATCATTGTCACCATATTAGCTAATGTAATAGTCAACAACATAGATACTAGAACTACCGTGTTAGTAAACCCGACACAATCATGCAGTACAGCAAGCAGTTTAGCAGTTACACCGGTGTGCCCCGGTGGCAATAAATTCATCAAACCGAAAGCTTACCTTGACTTGGAAGATTTCCAGTGTTGGTTAGCTTTAGCCAGCTAGATAACATTAACACCATTCCTCTGTGTTTGAGCTGGGTGTTTGAGTAGGCTAAATTAGCTAACAGCACTAGATAGCTAAGTAAGTGAAAGTGAAAAAATTAAGCAAAATATAGTTAGCTCTTTCTCGCTGCTGCTGCTTTTCATTGATTTTGGAAGAAATTAATTTGTTCGAAACTGTTCAACTATTGGCTTTCTCTCTCTGTGAGTCAACTACTCGCCACATGTAATGCACTGCGGTGCTAGCTGTATCTTATGCTTTCAGTACTAGATTAATTCTCTGATCCTTTGATTGGGTGGACAACATGTTAGTTCATGCTGCAAGAGCTCTGATAGGTTGGAGGATGTCTACCAGAAGTTGTCATAGTTAGGGCTGTGGCGGTCACAAAATTCCGTCAGCCGGTGATTGTCAGCCAGTGATTGTCAGTTCATGCAGTTCATGCTGAGTTCTGATAGGTTGGAGGACGTCCTCCAGAAGTCGTCATAATTAATATGTAAGTCTATGGAAGGGGCCTCCTAGGTTTTGTATTGGAGTCAATGTACCCAGAGGAGGATGAAAAATAGCTGTCCTCCGGCTAAACCATGGCGCTACACCAGAAAGTGTTGTTGATGCTATTGTAGACCTTCATTATAACAGTCTGTTTTAATCAGTTATTTGGTGACGTGAATATATTTAGTATAGTTTTGTCTAAAAAGGATAACTAAGTGTTTCACTGTTTTTATTTTTCTGAAATTCACTGAGTAGGATGGTCCTCCAAGGAGCTTCCACTGTGTAACGGTAGTCCTCCTCCTCTTCAACCGAAAAGGAGGAGTAGTTATGGAACCAAGGCGCAGCGGGTTGTGATGACATAATTTATTTACAGAAAGACGAAAAAACACGAACTTGACTATAAACTAACAAAACAACAAAACGGAGTAAACAAACCTGGACATGCGAACTCACATACAACGCAGAACTCACAAACAGGAAAATAGACTACACAAAAGAACGATGTACAAAAACAAACCGAACAGTCCCGTATGGTGCGACAAACACTGACACAGGAGACAACCACCCACAACGAACACAGTGAAACAACCTACCCAAATATGACTCTCAATTAGAGGAACGCCAAACACCTGCCTCTAATTAAGAGCCATACCAGGCAACCCTTAAACCAACATAGAAACAGAAAACATAGAATGCCCACCCAAACTCACGTCCTAACCAACTAACACATACAACAAACTAACAGAAATAGGTCAGGAACGTGACACACTGGTGTGTGTGTGTCTGTGATAACTCACTCACTGGGTTAAAAGAAGAATGAATGTCAAATAGAATGCTGGATGTGGATGAATTGATAGCATTGCTCTTACTTTTAACTGCTGTGAAACAATCCGCAACTGTGCCACTCAGTGTGACGTTTGAGCCTTGCTGTGTGACGTTTAATTGTGCCTTTTGGACCAATGTCAGTTTTTTCAGTGAGTTTGTGAAATTGTATGACAGAGATGCGTGGCATCTCAAAGTTGTATGAGTTACTATAATATTGCAAGACCATAAATCATGCATCCTTAACAATTACTGAAGAGATCTGCCATCATAGCTGACTGTTGCTGGTTGTAGAATGTGTGCCATGAAATATTAACCATTTCTGAAAGCCTCTGCTATCTGTTTGTTTCCAGAGCATACTTGGGTTTAAATACTATTTGAAATCATTTCAAATACTTTAGCTGTTCCTAATTCCTAACTTTAGCTCTTCCTAAATACTTTAGCTTACCTTCTCTATGGGACCAATAGAGAAGTCCCAAAAGATCCCAAAAATGCAAACCCCACCCACCTGCCATTCTAGGCAGGCTAAAGAAAACACTCAAAGTATTTGAAAGATTCTAAATAGTATTTGAACCCAGGTCTGTTCCAGGTGATGTTATCTACAGTAGCACAGCAGACTATTGTGTCTTCTGGTGGTTATCCAGGCAGGCAGGCAGGCAGGCAGGCAGGCAAACCTATCTGGAAATCAACTCACAAGAAGCTAGATGGTTACATAAACCAACCAACCCCCAAAAAATTCTGTAATGGAATGAAATGCTTTAAATTCGAAGTCTTTCTTAGGCTCTTGATTTGATTACCACTTATTTAATATTGCACCAAAGAACAAAAAAACAACGGGTTTGTTTCACTCTCAAGTATTAAAGATCCAGGATGGTCTTTAACAATATTGAAGTGGCATGGCCACTGAGTTCTTGTTCTAATGACTCACTTGGAATATGTTCTGGGATTCAGCTGATAACATTGAGGAGTTTACAACATCAGTCACCAACTTCATTAATAAGTTCATAGACAAAGTTGTCCCCACAGTGATCGTACGTACATACCCCAACCAGAAGCCATGTTGCCATAGGCAACATCTGTACTGAGCTAAAGGCTGGAGCTACCACTTTCAAGGAACCCTACACCTATCTGGACGCTTATAAGAAATCCCACTACGACCTCTGATGAGACATCAAACAGGCAAAGCGTCAATACCGGACTAAGATGGAATCCTACCACGCCGGCTCTGACGCTCGATGGATGTGGCATGGCTTGCAAACTATCACGGATTACAAAGGGAAACCCAACCGCAAGCTGCCCAGCCTACCAGACAAGATAAATGCCTTCTATGCTCGCTTTGAGGCAAGCAACACTGAACCATGCATGAGAGCACCAGCTGTTCCGGATGACTGTATGATCTCGTTCTCCATAGCCGATGTGAGTAACACCTTTAACCAGGTCAACATTTGCAAAGCCACGGGGCCAGACAGAATTCTAGGACGCGTACTGAGAGCTAGCTGGCAAGTGTCATCACTAACATTTTCAAGCTATCCCTGAACCTATCTGTAATACCAACTTGTTTCAAGCAGACCACCATGTCCCCGTGCCCAAGAACGCCAAGGTAGCCTGCCTGCCTAATTGACTGCCTAAGTGCTACTAAGTAGCACTTACATTGGTAGCCATGAAGGGCATTTAAAAGGCCGGTCATGGTTCACATCAACACCGTCATCCCAGACACCCTGGATCTAATCCAATTTAACTAGCGCCACCACAGATCCATAAAGGACACATTCTCTATTGCACTCCACACTGCCCTCACCCACCTGGACAAAAGGAATAGCTACAGTACATAGCTACCTCAATTACCTCGTAACCTTGCACATTGACTCGATACTGGTAGTCCCTGTATATAGCCATGTTATTTTTTACTTGATTTTGTTTTTCATTATTTACTGTGTATTTATTTCTCATGGCACTATTTCTATTTTAATTATAATTTGTTTTATATTTATCTTCAATTCTGCATTGTTTGAAAAGGACCTGTAAGGAAGCATTTGACTGTTAGTCTACACCTGTTGTTTACCAAGCATGTGACAAATAAACTGTGATTTGATTTGATTTTACTTGTGACTTGAGTTTGTTTGTCTGCTTGAACTGCGTATGTGATGGCAAATCCAATTATTCAATTGGCATTTAATTGTAAGAATGTTGGCGAAATCTTAAACCTATAATGTGTTGTGCTTCATTCCCCTTTGGATTACATTTTTGGGAGGAAATCTCCCTTATTTTTCAGCTTGAAGTCATGCGAGTTCAACAACAACTCAAATACTCAGGTAGAGTTTTACCTGGTCAGGTAAAGAAAAGCTCTGGCTTAGCATTTGATGTGATCTCACATAGTAAGTAGTATCCAGCAGTAAACAAGCGAGATTCTCTCCAAACAGGACAACTTTAAAGCCATAGCATATGATGATTAGGCTACCATCTGATTGTTATCATTATGCATGACTAAAAGTGTCATTGCAAGTAGTTGATCCTATCACAACAAAGGTTGAGGTATCAAAGCCAAATGTGATGGTTGCAGTATGTCTTGTAGGATGCACAATGTCTACTACAGATTAAGATATATTTTATATCTTAAAACCACAGGAACTGCTCATATTTGCTTGCAGTGCACCTTTTTACATTTTACATGGTGGAGTACCTAGCTATTAAGTAGATTGGTTAGTTGCGTTATTTGTAGAACAGAGAATAATGCCCGCCTACACATCAAAGTGAAGTAGGATGTCTCTTGCATATGGATCAAAACCCAGATGGCCTGCGTAAATATATTGGAAAAATGTAATTATTGAGTTGGGCTTGTTTGGTACCTTAATTAAATTTGTTCTACACCATTAGAAATAGGACTGAGACGTCAACCGCACAGGGACTGCCTCAGACATAGATGTTCATGCATACCTCTGCCTGAACACTTTCTGCGCGACTCGAGGAAGGAGCGCTCGTGCGCTTGTACAATTGGTTGACAAGAGCGCAGTGCGCTGACTGTCCTCCGAACAACGAGAGGCTGACTGCTTAGTCGTTATGGATTTAAATGACCTGTAAGCAGTATCAGTAGGTTGGACAGGACATCCTTACACTATTTCATCAATTGCAGGTAAAAAGTGGTTGATACATCTCTCTATTATGTTGTTCGGTGGACATGTCTGTGGTTCGGTGGGGATGTTGAAGCAATGACTAGCCTTTTCACAGTAAACTATTATGTTGTATGTTTAAATGCATATTTCAAAATGAATCATGCCATCTCAATTTCTCTCGCAGGACAATAACACCCTTTAATATGCATGCTTAATAACGATGTAACAAACATTAAACGAGATGTGTATCTCTTTCTCGAAAGTTTTGTGAATAAATATACGTTTTAAATTAGGATTCTGATGTAAAATGCTGTGAACTAGTTCTTTACTTTGTTTCTTGCTTCTTTAACTTAAACTGTAAAGAGAACATGTTTACATGATGTTGGGATGTGGACTGGTTGGACTCGGCAATGTGAGAGGCAATTCAAACAGACTGAGCTGCTGATAAGGTTATACTTTTGAGTCTGAGCGAACGTTAACAAAGTTTTGTTGTACTGTACAGACATGAAACTAGGCTACACAAATGGTTAAAGTGAATTAGACGGTAGTTTAAGTTTGCAGGCAGCTCGGTGGCAAGTACAATTCTGTATTTCATATTACAGTACACCTACTGTAATATAAATACGATATCGAAGCAAGTACTTATGTAATGACACACAGTACAATACCGTTAAATTGACTATTATACTGTAATTGCAAGCAGGTTGGCTGCTTGGTAAAGTTTTTACTCATTACAGTATATCAATGAATAGTTGGTGTTTTAAATCACTTGCACGTCTAGAGGCCTTAACAAAGGCTTCCAAACTGGCAGCGATTACAGGGAAAAACAGACAAAAAGGACATGGCAAGATGCTCAACCAATTAAGGTTTAAGACTTGTAGCCTTGTCCCTATACACTTTAAATTGACGGGCACATATGAAAATAATTGGTACAGCATTCTCACTCACATGTGTAACAAATAAAGCCTCTTACGAGGCACAACTCAAAAAAAATGGTAATAAACCAGAAACAACAATAACATGCACACATTAGGGGTCAAAAGGTGTTTGGCGTTCCAAAGATAGGTACTGTATACCGTGGGATGGAATTACAGTCCCATTTGAGAGACAGGATTCTTTCCCTGGCCTCACCATTTTCCCACAATGCACCATAAATGACAGTATTCTACAGTAAAACGTTTCAGAGTATTTTACGTTTCAGAGTATTTCCCAAATTACCGTATAATATACAGTTTTCCGTTACAGTGCAACTTTACACAATGTGAGTATATTATTTGGTAGACAAACATTAAGCTATCCGTTGACAGTTTAAAATAGGGAGCTACAAAGGTCAGTTCTAAATTACACTGACTGACTCAGAGCGCATTGTTTGTCCGAAGCGATGCCTGATAGCAGAGTGACCACAACGTCCCGTTTACCTTTTCTATTGTCGGATATGATTTAGTGATGATAGCCGAGCTTGAGGAGGGGAACCCATTCTGATTCTAGGGTGTCATGTGTACTAATCCAGGACCGAGGGAAGAGTTTTCCCTGTGGTGGAACCCTCACCTGTCTTTGTCAGTCAGGTCTGTGTGCACTTTGCAAGGCTGTCAGAAGGTAATCTTGTCAATGCTGCATGCGTTGTGTGTTCGGTCTATTGAGTTATTATTGTAGGCCGAGGCTATCCACCCTGCAAGTGTGAGACTTGTGTAACTTGTAACTGATAAATGTATTGGGTTTATCTCATGACAAGAAGACCCCCTTTTGTGAACTGTTTGATAGCATTTTGGTTTGCAATTTGGTTTGGTTTGCACTAATTATTCTTGTTAATGCATGGGTTTCCAAACATGCTTGGCCCACGACCCCATTTTGATATCTGAAAATTCTTGCGATGACCACCATGTGAAAATAATTATGTAATTAACTTTTTTATTTGGGGCTGTGGCAATCAATTGAAAAACATTCTAACAGTATTTATGATTGTCTTCTCAACTCCCCATCACATACTTTTAATGTGGGGCTATGACAGTCAATTACAAATTAGTCTGACATAATGTGTCTTATCTCACCACCACTAATGAGATGGGTGTGCTTGATGCATGTCGCGTCTGAGGTTCTCAAAAGTCAGGGGGCGTGGTCGACATCTCTGCTGTCACATCCAACCTGTATCGATATTTGGTTTTAATACAGATGCGAGCACTGGTGGTTCTTTCAAGACAACTGGGAACTCAGAAAAATACGAGGTCAAATCATGACGTCCATGATGTTCAGTTCGGAAAGTCGGAAGCTCGAGAAAGAAGCCCAATTTCCTGAGTTTGGAATTCCGAGTTGGTTTTTGGTTGAAAAAAGAGTTCCCAGTTGTCTTGAACGCACTGCAGTCGGAGATTCCCGAGTTCCCAGTTGTTTTGAACGCGGCATTAATGCTCAGAGGGAGACGGCAGGGTATTATTCGAGTTGAGTCAGGGACCAAAACTCCTCGGTAGTGACCAGTGAATGCATTCGGTCACATGACAGCTCGCTCAGCTGTTCGATTTCACTTACCGGCATGTCAATTGAATCAGGGGCACAGTCAAACGGATTGGGAAGTAGGTCCCAATGTGCTCTTCCAAGCCTTGAAGGTGATCAGTCATCACTCGTGTGGGACACTTACAGATGCTGTTTTCTGTTAGAAACATGCACAGCCGAGGGCAGGGGCATGGTTTGCTTTTGAAAGACTCCAATAAGAATTCTTTCCTCTAAATCCACTGATTCAGTCACTTATCTGTAGAACGTTTTCTATGTCTCCTGTATGCTTGTGTTCAACGATATATCTATTTTCATTACACAAAAAGTCAACCAAGTCTAATTTTTACATCCATTGTGAATGACAGCAGTTCCTCTCTCAATGTGAAAAATCGTTCCAACACCTCGATAACCACCAAGCCTCCGTGTGAAATAGAACATTGTCATGCTCTGATCCCCTGTCTTCACGTAGTTTTGCGAACAGGCGGGCGCGCAGTGGATGTGGTTTGATGCAGTTTACAATCAAAGTTACCTGCTGCAGCATATTTCTGACTTCTGTGCTCAGCTCTTTTGAGGACATTTGCTCTCGGTGTACCATACAATGCGTCTATATGACAGAGGGAGACACATTTATGAGTGCATGTGCCCGCGCCCCGTCCCACCATAGATGGAGCCCCATCTGTGCAAAAGCCCACCATTCGATCCCATTGAATCTGTTTTTGGTCAATATGGCCACGCAGCACACTGAACATCCCATTGTGAAGTTGGATGCTCGGGAATCGTGAGACAGAAAAATATGTCCTCGTGAATAGCATCCCCCGACATGTATAGCGAACAAAATTCAATGCATGGGCATCTCGGCCCTCACAGTTAATGTCAATTTGGAGAGCATAAGCTGGGGAGTTTTTGAATCGTTCAGCAGTTAGTTTCGTTTTGATTGCTAGCAATAGCATAACATATCCGCTACAAGACCATGGTGCTTGCCTACGGAGCTGTGAGGGGAACGGCACCTCAGTACCTTCAGGCTCTGATCAGGCCCTACACCCAAACAAGGGCACTGCGTTCATCCACCTCTGGCCTGCTCGCCTCCCTACCACTGAGGAAGTACAGTTCCCGCTCAGCCCAGTCAAAACTGTTCGCTGCTCTGGCACCCCAATGGTGGAACAAACTCCCTCACGACGCCAGGACAGCGGAGTCAATCACCACCTTCCGGAGACACCTGAAACCCCACCTCTTCAAGGAATACCTAGGATAAAGCAATCCTTCTGCCCCCCCCCCCAAAAGATTTAGATGCACTATTGTAAAGTGGCTGTTCCACTGGATGTCATTAGGTGAATGCACCAATTTGTAAGTCGCTCTGGATAAGAGCGTCTGCTAAATGACTTAAATGTAAATGTATATATTCGTTTAACAGTGTTATCTGACAAAGGTATTGATCTGTATTTCTGTGCCTTTGCCTCCCCACACATTATTTTCACCATATCAATTACGGCCTGTAATATCAAAGTCTCTGCAATAGTGTGTGGTTTCAAGGCGTAGCGGACCTAACCATTCACGGTGGGAATGATTCAAGTGCAATGGTTAAGTGCAGACTTTTTCCATGATCTAAGGGGGCTGGCTCTCTGGTTGAATTGTATATTTTAGATTTAAATAATTTTCATTTAGAATTTTGAGGTTAACCACATTACAATGATTTTGATACAACGACTATATTATAATATATATACACTGCTCAAAAAAATAAAGGGAACACTTAAACAACACAATGTAAATCCAAGTCAATCACACTTCTGTGAAATCAAACTGTCCACTTAGGAAGCAACACTGATTGACAATAAATGTCACATGCTGTTGTGCAAATGGAATAGACAAAAGGTGGAAATTATAGGCAATTAGCAAGACACCCCCCAAAACAGGAGTGATTCTGCAGGTGGTGACCACAGACCACTTCTCAGTTCCTATGCTTCCTGGCTGATGTTTGGGTCACTTTTGAATGCTGGCGGTGCTCTCACTCTAGTGGTAGCATGAGACGGAGTCTACAACCCACACAAGTGGCTCAGGTAGTGCAGTTCATCCAGGATGGCACATCAATGCGAGCTGTGGCAAAAAGGTTTGCTGTGTCTGTCTGCCAGGAGACAGGCCAGTACATCAGGAGACGTGGAGGAGGCCGTAGGAGGGCAACAACCCAGCAGCAGGACAGCTACCTCTGCCTTAGTGCAAGGAGGTGCACTGCCAGAGCCCTGCAAAATGACCTCCAGCAGGCCACAAATGTGCATGTGTCAGCATATGGTCTCACAAGGGGTCTGAGGATCTCATCTCAGTACCTAATGGCAGTCAGGCTACCTCTGGCGAGCACATGGAGGGCTGTGCGGCCCCACAAAAAAATGCCACCCCACACCATGACTGACCCATCGCCAAACCGGTCATGCTGGAGGATGTTGCAGGCAGTAGAACGTTCTCCACGGCGTCTCCAGACTCTGTCACGTCTGTCACATGCGCTCATGTGCTCAGTGGGAACCTGCTTTCATCTGTGAAGAGCACAGGGCGCCAGTGGTGAATTTGCCAATCTTGGTGTTCTCTGGCAAATGCCAAACGTCCTGCACGGTGTTGGGCTGTAAGCACAACCCCCACCTGTGGACGTCGGGCCCTCATACCACCCTCATGGAGTCTGTTTCTGACCGTTTGAGCAGACACATGCACATTTGTGGCCTGCTGGATGTCATTTTGCAGGGCGCTGGCAGTGCACCTCCTTGCACTAAGGCGGAGGTAGCGGTCCTGCTGCTGGGTTGTTGCCCTCCTACGGCCTCCTCCACGTCTCCTGATGTACTGGCCTGTCTCCTGGTAGCGCCTGCATGCTCTGGACACTACGCTGACAGACACAGCAAACCTTTTTGCCACAGTTCGCATTGATGTGCCATCCTGGATTAACTGCACTACCTGAGCCACTTGTGTGGGTTGTAGACTCCGTCTCATGCTACCACTAGAGTGAGAGCACCGCCAGCATTCAAAAGTGACCAAAACATCAGTCAGGAAGCATAGGAACTGAGAAGTGGTCTGTGGTCACCACCTGCAGAATCACTCCTGTTTTGGGGGGTGTCTTGCTAATTGCCTATAATTTCCACCTTTTTTTCTATTCCATTTGCACAACAGCATGTGACATTTATTGTCAATCAGTGTTGCTTCCTAAGTGGACAGTTTGATTTCACAGAAGTGTGATTGACTTGGATTTACATTGTGTTGTTTAAGTGTTCCCTTTATTTTTTTGAGCAGTGTATATTTTTGTATGTATATATATTTTTTCTCCAGATTTTGGTAATTATCCGGCAACCTAGTTGTCATATCAGACGACCCCACATGGGGTTGTGATCCTTGGTTTGGGAACGCTGTGTTAATGTAACTGTCCATAGAAAAGCTCAATTTTAAAAGTTAATATTCTGTTAACTCATACCTAAATAATGTTGCTGACTCATCTTACTGTATACCAGTATTTGTGGAGAAAGCATAAATTGGCTAAAATCACTTTAAAAAAACACCAACAAGTTGTATCTTAAACATACAGTTTCCACAATTCTTGCTATTTCCTCATAGGGGATGATGTCATAGTCCTGCAGAGGATGAGCTGGCCAATCATCAATCTACTCACATTAATATTTTTAATTACCGTTATATACTGTTGTTGGGGCACGCCCACACCATTCTGTTGTTGGGGCACGCCCACACCATTCCAACACAGAAAAAGACTGCTTTTTAACACTTAATTAAAAAAATGTGTAAAGGAAAACTATTTCACCCATATTGTAAGTAGTTATAGATCATATTTCATAGAAAAATTGAAATACTGGACAGTTACTCTAAAAATGACTGTGCAGTTTGGCTAATAATGTATTTGCTCACACATGAGACATTTTCTAAAGCTCAAGGGCCCCCTGAAATCTGAAGTGTCATTCGGTCTGGGTCCTACATGCGTGTGCTGTCAACGTGCATTTGAAACAATTTGGTATGGTTACACTGCGTAAATTCAGTCAGATTCCTTAAGTCAATATCTGCTATGGAATTACTAGGTGTTTACGCACATCACATACTACTTTACCTGTAGGACCCCTGAAATCTGCAATGTCATTTGCTCTGGGTCCCTAGAAGGATTCACTGCTACACCACCCTCCCACTCTCTGCCTTGGGGGTCGTCATGTGGTAGATGCTTTTTGGGATGTAGAATGTCAACACAGTGTCAACACATTGGGGTCACATTCACTTGCAAGGTTGTCCTATGACCTATATGCAGTCCCATCGAGCCAATTCATCAAATTTATAATGCCCTTTTTCCATCAGCAGTCGTCACAAAGTGCTTTTACAGTAACCTAGACCCCAAATATTGTGCTTCCTAGAAGGAAGGAACCTAGAGAGGAACCAGGCTCAGAATCACTTTATTCACCAAGTACATTTGCACATACCTGGAATTATACTTAGTGAATAAGTGCTGCCAGCAATAGTCAATGCACAGACAGAATAAAGACACAAGGTCAACATAGTCAACATACAGCATATACTATATAAATACAGAAAACATAAAACTCTGAAGTAAAGCTGATTTACAGTGATGATGTCCAATTTACAGAGGGAAAATATTGATGCATGAAGAGGAAGGGATGCTGCCATGACAAATACAGCATGTACAGGTACAGTGATGTCCACAGTGTAAATACAGTATAGTGTCGTTATTAGAATAAAGGGGAGTTGATGGCAAAAGGCATATGGCAAAGTGCAGAGATAGGACAAGGTGCAGTGATAGGACAAGGTGCAGTGATAGGACAAAGTGCAGTGATAGGACAAGGTGCAGTGACAGAACAAGGTGCAATGATAGGACAAGGTGCAGTGACAGGACAAGGTGCAGTGATAGGAAAAGGTGCAGAGATAGGACACGGTGCAGTGATAGGACAAAGTTCAGTGATAGGACAAGGTGCAGTGACAGGACAAGGTTCAGAGATAGGACACGGTGCAGTGATAGGACAAAGTTCAGTGATAGGACAAGGTGCAGTGACAGGACAAGGTTCAGAGATAGGACAAGGTGCAGATATAGGACAAGGTGCAGTGATAGGACAAAGTGCAGTGATAGGACAAGGTGCAGTGACAGGACAAGGTGCAGTGATAGGACAAGGTTCAGTGATAGGACAAGGTTCAGTGACAGGACAAGGTTCAGTGATAGGACAAGGTTCAGTGATAGGACAAGGTGCAGAGATAGGACAAGGTGCAGTGATAGAACAAGGTGCAGTGATAGGACAAAGTGCAGTGATAGGACAAGGTGCAGTGACAGAACAAGGTGCAGTGATAGGACAAGGTGCAGTGATAGGATAAGGTGCAGTGACAGGACAAGGTTCAGAGATAGGACAAAGTTCAGTGATAGGACAAGGTGCAGTGACAGGACAAGGTTCAGAGATAGGACAAGGTGCAGAGATGGGACAAGGTTCAGTGATAGGACAAAGTGCAGTGATAGGACAAGGTGCAGTGACAGGACAAGGTGCAGTGATAGGACAAGGTTCAGTGATAGGACAAGGTTCAGTGACAGGACAAGGTTCAGTGATAGGACAAGGTTCAGTGATAGGACAAGGTGCAGAGATAGGACAAGGTGCAGTGATAGGACAAGGTGCAGAGAAAGGACACGGTTCAGTGAGAGGACAAGGTGCGGTGATAGGACAAGGTGCAGTGATAGGACAAGGTGCAGAGATATGACAAGGTGCAGAGATAGGACACGGTGCAGTGATAGGACAAGGTGCAGTGATAGGACAAAGTGCAGTGATAGGACAAGGTGCAGTGATAGGACAAGGTGCAGTGATAGGACAAGGTGCGGAGATAGGACAAGGTGCAGTGATAGGACAAGGTGCAGTGATAGGACAAGGTGCAGTGATAGGACAAGGTGCAGAGATATGACAAGGTGCAGAGATAGGACACGGTTCAGTGATAGGACAAGGTGTAGAGATAGGACAAGGTGCAGTGAGAGGACAAGGTGTAGAGATAGGACAAGGTGCAGTGAGAGGACAAGGTGTAGAGATAGGACACGGTGCAGTGATAGTACAAGGTGCAGTGACAGGACAAGGTGTGGAGATAGGACAAGGTGCAGAGATAGGACAAGGTGCAGTGATAGGACAAGGTGCAGTGATCGGACAAGGTGTGGAGATAGGACAAGGTGCAGAGATAGGACAAGGTGCAGTGATAGGACAAGGTGCAGTGATCGGACAAGGTGCAGTGATCGGACAAGGTGCAGTGTGGTGGTCTATCAGACTCTGACTGTACTGGATAGAGGTTAACAGTACACTATATCCCTAAGGGCCACTGAAATGTCATCTCTAGTCTGATGTAATTGTTCCTATATCGCCTCCCCTTGTCTTATAGAGACTTATGTAGCCAGTAGCTAGTCAATCACTATGAGTAGGACTGAGTTTGGTGTGGGATTACAATTTGGGTTGTGGGAGGAAAGACCTCACTCTGTCCACAAAGATTGTTGTTGTCTGTTGACTTTGCAAGGTAGTTCTAATTAGAGTCTGGTCTGGGAGATCTAACAGTGCAACTCTTTTGAGTGTAATACTGATTTCTGCTGAATAAGCATGTTTTGGGTTTTTATTTTATTTTCATTAGGTGATTGAACATTTATCGTGAATTTACGCTATTTTGGTTTCTCTTATTTGCAACAGTTTAGTGGTATCCTGTATAGATATATTGACCTATGAAGAGTTTAGTGGTATCCTGTATAGATATATTGACCTATAGACAGTTTAGTGGTATCCTGTATAGATATATTTACCTATGAAGAGTTTAGTGGTATCCTGTGTAGATATATTTGCCTATGAAGAGTTTAGTGGTATCCTGTGTAGATATATTTACCTATGAAGAGTTTAGTGGTATCCTGTATAGATATATTGACCTATAGACAGTTTAGCGGTATCCTATGTATATATATATTGACCTATAGACTGTTTTGTAGTATCCTGTGTAGATATATTGACCTATAGACAGTTTTGTAGTATCCTGTGTAGATATATCAAATCTAATTGTATTAGTCACATGTCTACACCTGAATACAACAGGTATAGACCTTACAGTGAAATGCTTACTTACGAGCCCCTAACCAACAATGCAGTTTTAAAAAATACAAGTAATTAAAATGTAAATAACAATAAAGAGACTATATACATGGGGGTATTGGTACAGAGTCAATGGCGGGGGCACCGGTTAGATTAGGTAATATGTACATGAAGGTGGTGGGGGGAACGGCAATACAAATAGTCTGGGTAGCCATTTGATTAGGTGTTCAGGAGTCTTAAGGCTTGGGGGTAGAAGCTGTCTCTTGGGCCTATACTTGGCGCTCCGGTACCGCTTGCCGTGCGGGAGCAGAGAGAACAGTCTATGACTAGGGTGGCTGGAGTCTTTGACAATATTTAGGGCCTTCCTCTGACACCGCCTGGTATAGAGGTCCTGGATGGCAGGAAGCTTGGCCCCTGTGATGTACTGGGCCGTTCGTACTATCCTCTGTAGTGCCTTGGAGTCGGAGGCCAAGCAGTTGCCATACCAGGCAGAGATGCAACCAGTCAGGATGCTCTCGATATCAGGAATCAAGGTAAGACTCAGATGCAGACTGTCGAAGTAACAATGTTTATTGTAGCACAGGGGCAGGCAAAGACAGGTCAAGGCAGGCAGGGGTCGAAAATGCAGGGTAATGCAAAGGTGCAGGACGGCAGGCGGACTCTGGGTCAGGGACAGGCAGAGTTCAGTAATCCAGAGGTGGAGCAAAGGTACAAGACGGCAAGCAGGCTCAGGGTCAGGCAGAAAGGTCAGGCGGGTACAGGGTCAGGACAGGCAAAGGTCAAAAACCAGGAGGACAAGGAAAGAGAGGCTGGGAAACGATAAGAGCTGACAGGAAAAACGCTGGCTAGCTTGAACAAACAAGACGAACTGGCAACAAACAGACAGAGAACACAGGTATAAATACACGGGATGATAGGGAAGATGGGCTACACCTGTAGGGGGTGGAGACAAGCATAAGGACAGGTGAAACAGATCAGGGCGTGACACTCGATGGTGCAGCTGTAGAACCTTTTGACGATCTGAGGACCCATGCCAAATCTTTTCAGTGTGTTGTTACCTACCCCTACCACTTGGGGGTGGCCCATCAGGAAGTCCAGGATCCAGTTGCAGAGGGAGGTGTTTAGTCCCAGGGTCCTTAGCATATTGATGAGCTTTGAGGGCACTATGGTGTTGAACGCTGCGCTGTAGTCAATGAATAGCATTCTCACATAGGTGTTCCTTTTTACCAGGTGGGAAAAGGCAGTGTGGAGTGGGAAAGGGCAGTGTGGAGTGCAATAGAGATTGCATCATCTGTGGATCTGTTGGGGCGGTATGCAAATTGGAGTGGGTCCAGGGATTCTGGGATAATGGTGTTGATGTGAGCCATGACCAGCCTTTCAAAGCACTTCATGGCTACGGACGTGAGTGCTACCGGTCGGTAGTCATTTAGGCAGGTTACCTTAGTGTTCTTGGGCACAGACACTATGGTGGTCTGCTTGAAACATGTTGGTATTGCAGACTCGGATGGGGAGAGGTTGAAAATGTCAGTAAAGACACTTGCCAGTTGGTCAGCGCAAGCTCGCAGTACACATCCTGGTAATCCGTCTGACCCTATGGCCTTGTGAATGTTGACCTGTTTAAAGGTCTTACTCACATCGGCTGTGGAGAGCGTGTTCACACAGTCTTCCGGAACAGCTGGTGCTCTCATGCATGTTTCAGTGTTATTTGCCTCGAAGCGAGCATAGAAGTAGTTTAACTAGTCTGGTAGGCTCGTTTCACTGGGCAGCTCTCGGCTGTGCTTCCCTTTGTAGTCTGTAATGGTTTACAAGCCCTGCCACATCCGACGAGCATCAGAGATGGTGTAGTACGATTCGATCTTAGTCCTGTATTGAAGCTTTGCCTGTTTGGTGGTTCATCGGAGGGCATAGCGGGATTTCTTTTAAGCTTCCGGGTTAGAATTCCGCTCCTTGAAAGTGGCAGCTCTAGCCTTTAGCTCAGTGCGGACGTTGCCTGTAATCCATGGCTTCTGGTTGGGGTATGTACGTACGGTGTGGTGTACTCCAATGCCATCGGAGGAATCCCGGAACATATTCAGTCTGTGCTAGCAAAACAGTCCTGTAGCTTCGCATCTGCTTTATCTGATCTCATCACTGGTGCTTCCTGCTTTAATTTTTGCTTGTAAGCAGGAATCAGGAGTATAGAATTATGGTCAGATTTGCCAAATAGGGGACGAGGGAGAGCTTTGCATGCTTCTCTGTGTGTGGAGTAAAGGTGGTCCAGAGTTATTTCCTCTGGTTGCACATTTAACATGCTTATAGAAATTTGGTAAAACGGATATATAGTTTCCCTGCATTAAAGTCACCGGCTACTAGGAGCGCCACCTCTGGTTGAGCGTTTTCTTGTTTGCTTGTGGCGGAATACAGCTCATTCAATGCTGTCTTAGTGCCAGCCTCTGACTGTGGTGGTATGTAAACAGCTACGAAAAATACAGATGAAAACTCTCTAGGTACAGTTTATAGTGTGGTCTACAGCTTATCATGAGATACTCTACCTCAGGCGAGCAATAGCTCAAGACTTCCTCAGATATCGTGCACCAGCTGTTATTTACAAAAATACATAGTCTGCCGCCCCTTGTCTTACCAGACGCCGCTGTTCTATCCTGCCGGTACATTGTATAACCAGCCAGCTGTAAGTTGATAGTGTCATAGTTCAGCCACGACTCCGTGAAGCAGAAGATATTACAGTTTTGAATGTCTCATTGGTAGTTTAATCTTCCATGTAGGTCATCAATTTTATTGTCCAAAGATTACACATTTTCTAGCAGAATGGAAGGAAATGGGGGTTTATTCGATCGCCTACAAATTCACAGAAGGAAGCCCGCCGTCCGGCCACTTTTTCTCCGCCTCCTCTTCACGCAAATCACGTAGATCTGGGCCTGTTCTCGAGAAAGCGTCGGACTCGTCAGACTCGTTAGATGAAAAAAATGATTCTGCCAGTCTGTGGTGAGTAATCGAGGTCCTGATGTCCAGAAGTTATTTTCAGTCATAAGAAACGGTAGCGGCAACATTTTGTACAAAATAAGTAAAAAATAAGTTACAAATAACGCAAATAAATGAGCAAAAAAGCGCAATCGGTTGGGGTCAGGTAAAACGTCTGCCTTCTTCTCTGGGGCCATTTTAGTTTATATTGATATATTGACCTATAGACAGTTTTGTAGTATCCTGTGATGATATATTGACCTATAGACAGTTTTGTAGTATCCTGTGTAGATATATTGACCTATAGACAGTTTTGTAGTATCCTGTGTAGATATATTGACATACAGAACGTTTTGTACTATCCTGTGTTGATATATTGACCTATAGACAGTTTTGCAGTATCCTGTGTAGATATATTGACCTACTGGCAACTTGATATTAATTGAAGTGTAGTGTGTCCAAATTCCACAGACACCATTCTAATATTAGAACAAGAGGAAGTCAATTTTTTTATTTTTTATTCTACGCTTCACTTATCTTTTTTTTTTTTTTACCAATGATTCCCACGGAGACTCCTTCTTATATTTGGGTCTGCTTATTTAAACTGCCAAACACACAACTGGATGGAAGCCCGATGTTTTAAAGCTAACAGGGAATTCAAGTTGCACAGAAGTGAGCCCCGAGTCAGAGATAGTCAGGGACTAGATGGAGACCAGCTGGACAGTAGCTTATGTTAGTGAAGATGCACGCACATTTTTCTTTTGAGTGGAGGACAAGCACCATCCGGGTTAGGTTCAACAGAGTCCAAGGAGCAATTCACATGCAGTATGTCTAAAAAATAAACAACGCTCAGTTGCAAACTCTCAGATGTCATCTCCCTCAGACCCTGGCCTGCCTGGGCAGCTAGCAGGAAGATCAAGAGGGATGATTTCATAGATATAAATGTTGCTTTTAGAAGCTTTAGTTGGATGACCATGGAAAACAAATGCAACACTTTTAAACATTCTGTTATTACATAGATGTGGATTACACAAGTGTAAAGGGGGATTAAAGACCTTTCTTGAAGATGAAGATGGTTTTCCAAAATGTGTTAATTTATATTATTTTGCCAGTATATCATTATTTGATATTCATGCACATTAATGTACTAAATTATTTATGTGAAATGTAGCATAAAGGTATTCTCTGACTTCCTCACACAGTAATACATTAGGTCAACCTTAACAAAATCATCAGATGTCAATTTCTGTGATTGTAAATTGAAAATAGTAATTATTAAATATTTTCATATACAGTGGCTTGCGAAGTATTCACCCCACTTGGCATTTTTCCTATTTTGTAGCCTTACAACCTGGAATTAAAATATATATTTTTTGGGGGGCCTACCACTTGGGAGCCTACCACATTTACATTACATTACATTTAAGTCATTTAGCAGACGCTCTTATCCAGAGCGACTTACAAATTGGTGCATTCACCTTATGACATCCAGTGGAACAGCCACTTTACAATAGTGCATCTAAATCTTTTAAGGGGGGGGGCAGAAGGATTGCTTTATCCTAAGTATTCCTTGAAGAGGTGGGGTTTCAGGTGTCTCCGGAAGGTGGTGATTGACTCCACATGCCTACCACTTTGAAGATGCAAAAATATTTTTCATTGTGAGACAAACAAGAAACAAGACAAAAACAGAAAACTTGAGCGTGCATAACTTTTCACCCCCAACACAGTCAATACTTTGTAGAGCCACCTTTTGCAGCAATTACAGCTGCAAGTCTCTTGGGGTATGTCTCTATAAGCTTGACACATCTAGCCACTGGGATTTTTGCCCATTCTTCAAGGCAAAACTGCTCCAGCTCCTTCAAGGTGGATGGGTTCCGCTGGTGTACAGCAATCTTTAAGTCATACCACATATTCTCAATTGGATTGAGGTCTGGGCTTTGACTAGGCCATTCCAAGACATTTAAATGTTTCCCCTTAAACCACTTGAGTGTTGCTTTAGCAGTGTGCTTAGGGTCATTGCCCTGCTGGAAGGTGAACCTCCGTCACAGTCTCAAATATCTGGAAGACTGAAACAGGTTTCCCTCAAAGAATTTCCCTGTATTTAGCGCCATCCATCATTCCTTCAATTCTGACCAGTTTCAAAGTCCCTGCCGATGAAAAACATCCCCAGAGCATGATGCTGCCACCACCATGCTTCACTGTGTTCTCGGGGTGATGAGAGGTGTTGGGTTTGCGCCAGACATAGCATTTTCCTTGAGTGCCAAAAAGCAACATTTTTGTCTCATCTGAGCAGAGTACCTTCTTCCATGTGTTTGGGGAGTCCCCCACATGCCTTTTGGTGAACATCAAATGTGTTTGCTTATTTTTTTCTTTAAGCAATGGCTTTTTTCTGGCCACTCTTCCGTAAAGCCCAGCTCTGTGTAGTGTACGGATTAAAGTGGTCCTATGGACAGATACTCCAATCTCCGCTGTGGAGCTTTGCAGCTCCTTCAGGGTTATCTTTTGTCTCTTTGTTGCCTCTCTGATTAATGCCCTCCTTGCCTGGTCTGTGAGTTTTGGTGGGCGGCCCTCTCTTGGCAGGTTTATTGTTGTACCATATTCTTGGATTTAATGATGCTCTGTGGGATGTTCAAGGTTTCTGATATTTTTTTATAACCCAATTCTGATCTATACTTATCAACAACTTTGTCCCTGACCTGTTTGGAGAGCTCCTTGGTCTTCATGGTGCCGCTTGCTTGGTGGTGTCTGTTGCTTATTGTTGTTGCAGACTCTGGGGCCTTTCAGAACAGGTGTATATATACTGAGACCATGTGACAGATCATGTGACACTTAGATTGCACACAGGTGGACTTTATTTAACTCATTATGTGACTTCTGAAGGTAATTGGTTGCACCAGATCTTATTTACGGGCTTCATAGCAAAGGGGGTGAATACATATGCACGCACTACTTTTTCGGGGGGGTTTTGTATAATTTTTTGAAACAAGTGATTTTTTTCATTTCACTTCACCAATTTGGACTATTTTGTGTATTACATGAAATCCAAAAAATAATCAATTTAAATTACCGGTTGTAATGCAAAAAAATAGGAAAAACGCCAAGGGGGATGAATACTTTTGCAAGGCCCTGATTTTTATGGGACAATATACAAATGTTTTTGAGAAAAATATTTAGAAAAAGACACTTTCATTAAGTAAATGTATTTATTAGTTCTCTAATTTTTGTCAAGGGAGGTGAAAATGTAATAAATTGAAGGTTATTTGTTGATGTGAAAATCAAAATGAATCAATTTTAAGGTTGTGTGTGGGGGGGTCACCAACATTTCTGGAGAATACAATTAGGTCCCCAGGAGTTCTGGTGAAATAAACGGGGTCCCCGCTGAAATAGTTTGAATAGCATTGGTTTACCACAGTCAAGGCAAGTTTAAGATATACAATATATAAAAGATATGCACAAAGATATGCACAAAGATATGCACAAATATATAAAATATATGCACATATATTATATGTGCCTACACATTTGGACTCATATAGGCCTATTTTATAGCCTACGGAATCTACGGTACTTTTCAACCAACCCAGAATGGATGTGCTGAGACTTGAGAGGTGCACCTTACTGTTTGTCTCCCCAGGTAGAGCCCACCTGACGCACGACCCATCAGAAGACCCTCACCAAGAGCCTGGTCAGCAGCCTGGAGAAGCCATGGAGCGGAATGAGAGGTCCACCCCCGTCCCTGGCAAAGAGAAAGAGGTGGATATCATCAATATCAAGGGCATCGAGGACATAGGCTATGTTCAGCCGGATTCCATAGTAAGTCGGTCACCTTTAGTTTTCAGCAACTGACAAATCAAAGTCCATAGCACATAGCAAACTGTAGCAGCATGCAAAGCATGTGATTTTGGGAAAAAAAACGTAGCAGCACAGCTAAACCAGGGTTGACAGTGGTAAATACCCTCGGTGTTCCTCTGTGGCTCAGTTGGTAGAGCATGGTGCTGGCAGTGGCAACATCAGCATAGGGGGTTTGATTCATAGGACAACTATACGTAAAAAATGTATACATGGTTGGCGCAGCGGTCTAATGCACTGGTTAGGGAAGGGTTTCGCCAGTGGGGCTGTACTTGGCTCATTGCGCTCTAGTGTCTCCTTGTGGCGGCCTGGGTGTCTGCAGGCTGACTTCGGTCGCCGTTGAGCGGTGTTTCCTCCGACACATTGGTGCAGCTGGCTTCCGGGATAAGCGAGCGAGTGTTAAGAAGAGCGATTTGGCGGGTCATGTTTCGGAGGATGAATGACTCAAACTTCGCCACTCCCGAGCCTGTTGGGGAGTTGCAGCGATGAGACAAGATCGTAATCATGAAATTGGGGGAGAAAAAGGCAGAAAAAATTGCATGTAAGTTGTTTTGGATAAAAGCATCTGCTAAATGGCATACAGTTAAAGTTGGAAGTTTACCTACACCATTTAAACTCACAATTCCTGACATTTAATCCTAGTAATAATTCCCTGTCTTAGGTCAGTTAGGATCACCACTTTATTTTAAGAATGTGAAATGTCAGAATAATAGTAGAAAGAATGATTTATTTCAGCTTTTATTTCTTTCATTACATTTCCAGTGGGTCAGAAGTTTACATACACTCAATTAGTATTTGGTAGCATTGCCTTTAAATTGTTTAACTTGGGTCAAACGTTTCGGGCAGCCTTCCACAAGCTTCCCACAACTAGTTGGGTGAATTTTGGCCCATTCGTCCTGACAGAGCTGGTGTAATTGAGTCAGGTTTGTAGGCTTCCTTGCTTGCACACACTTTTTCAGTTCTACCCACATATTTTCTATAGGATTGAGGTCAGGGCTTTGTGATGGCCACTCCAATACCTTGACTTTGTTGTCCTTAAGTCATTTTGCTTGGGGTCATTGTCTATTTGGAAGACCCATTTGCGACCAATATTTAACTTTCTGACTGATTTTTTATTTATTTTGTCTTGAGATGTTGCTTCAATATATCTACATAATTTTCCTTTACTCATGATGCCATCTATTTTGTGAAGTGCACCAGTCCCTCCTGCAGCAAAGCACCCCCACAGCATGATGCTGCCACCCCCGTGCGTCACGGTTGGGATGGTGTTCTTCGGCTTGCAAGCCTCCCCCTTTTTCCTCCAAACATAACAATGGTCATTATGGCCAAACAGTTCTATTTTTGTTTCATCAGACCAGAGGACATTTCTCCAAAAAGTATGATCTTTGTCCCCATGTGCAGTTGCAAACCGTATTCTTGCTTTTTTATGGCGGTTTTGGAGCAGTGGCTCCTTGCTGAGCGGCCTTTCAGGTTATGTCCATATAGGACTTGTTTTACTGTGGATATAGATTATTTTGTACCTGTTTCCTCCAGCATCTTCACAAGGTTCTTTGCTGTTGTTCTGGGATTGATTTTCACTTTTCGCACCAAAGTACGTTCATCTCTAGGAGACAGAACGCGTCTTCTTCCTGAGTGGTATGACGGCTGCGTGGTCCCATGGTGTTTATACATGCGTACTATTGTTTGTACAGATGAACGTGGTACCTTCAGGCATTTGGAAATTGCTCCCAAGGATGAACCAGACTTGTGGAGGTCTACAATTTCTTTTCTGAGGTCTTGGCTGATTTCTTTTGATTTTCCCATGATGTCAAGCAAAGAGGCACTGAGTTTGAAGGTAGGTCTTGAAATACATCCACAGGTACACCTCCAATTGACTCAAATTCTGTAAATTAGCCTATCAGAAGCTTCTAAAGCCGTGACATCATTTTTGGCAATTTTACAAGCTGTTTAAAGGCACAGTCAACTTAGTGTATGTAAACTTCTGACCCACCGGAATTACAGTGAATTATAAGTGAATTATAAGTGAAATAATTTGTCTTTAAACAATTGTTGGGAAAAGTACCTGTTATGCACAAAGTAGATGTTCTATCCGACTTGCCAAAACTATAGTTTGTTAACAAGACATTTGTGGAGTGGTTGAAAAACGAGTTTTAATGACTAATGTATGTATACTTCCGACTTCAACTGTATATTATAATTGATTAGTGTGCCCAATCACAAGTTTACATCACAGTTAGGATACCGCATTACATCACAGTGGGGATACCTCATTGTTTGTTTCCTTTTGTTCTGGGGCCGTATGTATCAAGCCTCAGAGTAGGAGTACTGATCTAGGAAATACATTCTGTCTCAGCTGTCTTAGATAAAGAAATGTTCCTATGATCTACATACAGTACCAGTCAAAAGTTTGGACACACCTACTCATTCAAGGGTTTTTCTTTATTTTTACTATTAAATACATTGTAGAATAATAGTGAAGACATCACAACTATATAATAACACATATGGAATCATGTTGTAACCTAAAAGTGTCAAACAAATTTAAAAAAAAGTTATATTTTATATTCTTTAAAGTAGCCACCCTTTGCCTTGATGACAGCTTTACACGCTCTTGGCATTCTCTCAACCAGCTTCACCTGAAATGCTTTCCCAACAGTCTTGAAGGAGATCCCACATATGCTGAGTACTTGTTGTCTGCTTTTCCTTCACTCTACGTCCAACTCATCCCAAACCATCTCAGAAATGGGTTGAGGTCAGGTGATTGTGGAGGCCAGGTCCTCTGATGGAGCACTCCATCACTCTTCTTCTTGGTCAAACGCCCCTTACATAGCCTGAAGGTGTGTTGAGTCATTGTCCTGTTGAAAAACAAATGATAGTTCCGCTAAGAGTAAACCAGATGGGTTGGCGTATCACTGTAGAATGCTGTGGTAACCATGCTGGTTAAGTGTGCCTTGAATTCTAAATAAATCACTGACAGTGTCACCAGCAAAGCACCATCACACCTCCTCCTCCACGCTTCACGGTGGGAACCAAAAATGTGGACAGATTTCCACAGTCTAATGTTCATTGTTCGTGTTTCTTGGTCCAAGCAAGTCTCTTCTTAGTGTCCTTTAGTAGTGGTTTCTTTGCAGCAATTCCACCATGAAGGCCTGATTCACTTAGTCTCTTCTGAACAGTTGATGTTGAGGGTTACTCTTTGAAACGTTTATTTGGGCTGCAATATCTGAGGCTGGTAACTCTGATTAATTTATCCTCTGCAGCAGAGGCAACTCTGGGTCTTCCTTTCCTGTGGCGGTCCTCATAAGAGCCAGTTTCATCATAGCGCTTGATGGTTTTTGCAACTGCACTTGAAGAAACTTTCAAAGTTCTTGAAATCAAATCAAATCAAATGTATTTATACAGCCCTTCTTACATCAGCTGATATCTCAAAGTGCTGTACAGAAACCCAGCCTAAAACCCCAAACAGCAAGCAATGCAGCTGTAGAAGCACGGTGGCTAGGAAAAACTCCCTAGAAAGGCCAAAACCTAGAAAGAAACCTAGAGAGGAACCAGGCTATGAGGGGTGGCCAGTCCTCTTCTGGCTGTGCCGGGTGGAGATTATAACAGAACATGGCCAAGATGTTCAAATGTTCGTAAATGACCAGCATGGTCAAATAATAATAATCACAGTAGTTGTCGAAATGTTCTGCATTGACTGACCTTCATGTCTTACAGTAATTATGGACTTATTTGCTTATTTTAGCTGTTCTTGCCATACTATGGACTTGGTCTTTTCCCAGATAGGGCTATCTTCTGTATACACCCCCCCCCCCCCCCCCCCCCCCCCCGCCCCCCATACCTTGTTACAACACAACTGATTGGCTCAAACGCATTAAGAAGCAAAGAAAGTCCACAAACTAACTGTTGACAAAGCACACCTGATTTAAGTGCATTCCAGGTGACTGGTTGAGAGATTGCCAAGAGTGTGCAAAGTTGTCATCAAGGCAAAGGGTGGCTATTTTTAAGAATCTGAAATATAAAATATATTTTGATTTGTTTAACACTTTTTTGCTTTTTACATGATTCCATATGTGTTATTTCATAGTTTTGATGTCTTCACTATTATTCTACAAACTTAGTAAAAATTAAGAAAAACCCTTGAATGAGTAGTTGTGTTCAAACTTTTGACTGGTATTGTAAATGTCTAGTGGCATATGATATGGCATATGCCTGTTTGCACACATTAAGGACAGGCAAGAAAAATAGCTGAAGGCCTGTACGTTGTTCTGAAGGATTATATGCATCACTATATACAGTATGTCTTCCAATCACAAACTTTTGACTGGTACTCTATTTCTCTACTCTGTCTGCATACGTAACACTCCGCACCGTGACAAGTGTATAACTCTTGACTGACTGATAACATGAAACGATGTCTGCTAGGTGTTGGATATTTTGGGTTGATGTAGACATGGAACAGTTCTGTAACAAGCCTTTTGGGAAATGCTGGCTGAAGTTAATTAGTTGTTTGGCCTACAGGTGGTTTGCTAGACATTTTACGTGCATTATTGAGAAAATGTATTGGCAGGGTTGGGGAGTAACTGATTACATGCTACATGTAATCTGATTACAAAAAACGGTAATCAGTTACATTACCAGCAAAAATATTGTAATCATATTATATCCTATGATAGCTGTATACAGTAATGTCATAGGCTAGCTGTATACAGTAATGTCCTAGGCTAGCTGTAAGGACTTTCCTAGCAGTATACAGCACTTGGGTCATTGCCAGCAGCATAACACCCTGCATCCCACTGCTGGCTCGCTTCTGACGCAAAGTAGGGTTGGTCCTGGTCAGTCCATGGATGGGTGACCAGATGCTGTGGTGTTGAAGGGCCAGTAGGAGGCACCCTTTCCTCTGGTCTAAAAAAATATCCCAATGCCCCAGGGCAGTGATTGGGAACATTGCCCTGTGTAGGGTGCAGTCTTTTGGATGAGACATTAAACGGGTGTCCTGACTCTCTGTGGTCACTAAAGATCCCATGGCACTTTTCGTAAGAGTAGGAGTGTTAACCCTGATGTCCTGGCTAAATTCCCAATCTGCCTTCATACCATCATGGCCACCTAATCATCCCCAGTTTACAATTGGTTCATTCATCCCCCTCCTCTCCGCTGTAACTATTCCCCAGGTCGCTGCTGTAAATGAGAATGTGTTCTCAGTCAACTTACCTGGTAAAATAAATAAATAAAAATGGGGAGTGTCCTAGGCTAGCTGTATACAGTAACACTAAGCATTGGGGTGATCTGACCACATCCTTATGTTCCCTAGACCTGTGAGAAGTGAACTTTGCCTCAGCTTCCTGTGTGGAGCAGACTGAGACATGTTTTCCTCTGGGACCACTCGCTGGTTTACAAGGCTGCTCTTGTTATGTTTATTAGTTAGTTGTGTATTTGTTTTACTTTTTTAGTAGCTAAAAATAAACTGTCCCTGGAGGCTATTTTTCAGAGTTATGCAATGTCACATAATTTTAAGATTCTGTCCAGATTTTTTTTGTTGTTGTGGCTATTAACTAGTAGTTCACAAATATAGTTTTACCTTTGTTGGCTATCTTCTATTACTAACCTTAATTTGTTTTTGTAATAACCGAGCTCATCTGTCAAATATTCTTGGTCTCAGCATGTCAAAATAAAGGTTAAATTAGAAACAAACAAAAACATGTTTTGAATGAGAGCTGGGCATTGGTCTGAAACTGTAAAAGTAAGGACATTTACGAGCACCACATTGACTACTTTACCCATGCTCTACCAAGGATTTCCAGCACACAGCTTTGACCTGTTACAGTAGCTGTCTCCGTCTATTGTACTTCAAACATTGTGTAGGCAAGTTGCTTAGGATTCAAACCTTCTCAAAAAGCCTAATTCATACTCTTCAGAGCAGTGTCGGTCGCTGCCATTTAAGATGAGGGAGGATCTTTTTTTTTATGAACATGGCCGATTTTTTTCTATTACAGCATATTCGATGACTGTGTCACGCGGAATTACGCTGGAGAGACGAAGCAGGTACGGGGAGTAAAACATTTCATTATAACGGACAGAGACGAGACAGGAACAGCGTCAGAAACAAATTCAAGAGACCAAAACAATACAATGCAGCAGCCGGGAACAGAGCTGGGGAACTGACAAATATAGGGGAGAAAATAAACAGGTGATAAGTGAGTCCAGGTGAGTCCAATAACGCTGAAGCGAGTGACGAGGGAGGGCAGGTGTGAGTGATGATAGCAGGAGCGTGTGATGCAGGGTAATCTGGCGCCCTCAAGCGCCAGGGGAAGGGAAGAGCGGGAGCAGACGTGACAGTACCCTCCCTCTTGGGACGCCACCTGGCGTCCCACCTAGGCGAACCAGCCGAGACATGGGCGCTGGGAAAGCCGGTTGGGGCGAGAAATCCCGACGAAACCGGCAGGAGCTTGAGAGCCTGGCGAGCCGGCCGAGGCATGAGAGCCTGACGATCCAGCTGAGGCAATGAGAGCCTGTTGATCCCGCAGCAGAAGGGGAGCCCGATGTTCCAGTGGAGTGTGACGTGGGAAACCTCTCGAGCCAGCCAGGGCGTGAAAGCCCGACGGGCTGGCTTAGGCAACCCCGGTTCCATTGGCGGCAGGATCCACCCCGACGTCACCAACAAAACAAAAAACATAAACTCCTGGACCAGCTGGGCGAACAAGAACTGACGATCCGGCTGAGGCCCGACGTGGGATGGGCGCCTTCCGAGCCAACCGGGGCAAGGAAACCTCTCGAGCCAGCTAGGGCGTGGAAAACCGATGACCCCGGTTCCATAATGGCATGCACAGCATTTTTATACATGACCCTAAGCATGCAAGGATGTTAATTGCTTAATTAACTCAGGAATCACAACTGTGTGGAAGAACCTGCTTTCAATAAACTTTGTGTCATTTATCATTTACTCAAGTGTTTGCTTTATTTAGGCAGTTACCTGTATATACACTGGACTTTATGCAAACTGGAAACCTTATATCCTGGTAGAGACATGTTGGATGGTTGGATGGAGACATGTTGGATAGGTGGGGTTGGGGGGTTGGGTAGAGACAGGTTGGATAGGTGGGGTTGGGGGGTTGGGTAGAGACATGTTGGATGGGTGGGGTTGGGTGGGGTTGGGTTGGGTGGTTGGGTAGAGACAGGTTGGATAGGTGGGGTTGGGGGGTTGGGTAGAGACATGTTGGATGGGTGGTTGGGTAGAGACATGTTGGATGGGTGGTTGGGTAGAGACATGTTGGTTGGGTGGTTGGGTAGAGACATGTTGGTTGGGTGGTTGGGTAGAGACATGTTGGTTGGGTGGTTGGGTAGAGACATGTTGGATGGGTGGGGTTGGGGGGTTGGGTAGAGACATGTTGGATGGGTGGGGTTGGGGGGTTGGGTAGAGACATGTTGGATGGGTGGGGTTGGGGGGTTGGGTAGAGACATGTTGGATGGGTGGGGTTGGGGGGTTGGGTAGAGACATGTTGGATGGGTGGGGTTGGGGGGTTGGGTAGAGACATGTTGGATGGGTGGGGTTGGGGGGTGGGGTAGAGACATGTTGGATGGGTGGGGTTGGGGGGTTGGGTAGAGACATGTTGGATGGGTGGGGTTGGGGGGTTGGGTAGAGACATGTTGGATGGGTGGGGTTGGGGGGTGGGGTAGAGACATGTTGGATGGGTGGGGTTGGGGGGTTGGGTAGAGACATGTTGGATGGGTGGGGTTGGGGGGTTGGGTAGAGACATGTTGGATGGGTGGGGTTGGGGGGTTGGGTAGAGACAGGTTGGATAGGTGGGGTTGGGGGGTTGGGTAGAGACATGTTGGATGGGTGGGGTTGGGGGGTTGGGTAGAGACATGTTGGATGGGGGGGTTGGGTATTGACATGTTGGATGGGTGGGGTTGGGGGGTTGGGGGGTTGGATAGAGACATGTTGGATGGGTGGGGTTGGGGGGTTGGGTGGTTGGGTAGAGACATGTTGGATGGGTGGAGTTGGGTGGTTGGATAGAGACATGTTGGATGGGTGGAGTTGGGTGGTTGGATAGAGACATGTTGGATGGGTGGGGTTGGGGGGTTGGATAGAGACATGTTGGATGGGTGGGGTTGGGGGGTTGGGTGGTTGGGTAGAGACATGTTGGATGGGTGGAGTTGGGTGGTTGGATAGAGACATGTTGGATGGGTGGAGTTGGGGGGTTGGATAGAGACATGTTGGATGGGTGGGGTTGGGGGGTTGGATAGAGACATATTGGATAGGTGGGGTTGGGGGGTTGGTTAGAGACATGTTGGATGGGTGTGGTTGGGGGGTTGGATAGAGACATCTTGGATGGGTGGGGTTGGGGGGTTGGGTAGAGACATGTTGGATGGGTGGGGTTGAGTGGGGTTGGGGGGTTGGATAGAGACATGTTGGATGGGTGGGGTTGGGGGGTTGGATAGAGACATGTTGGATGGGTGGGGTTGGGGGGTTGGGTAGAGACATGTTGGATGGGTGGGGTTGGGTGGGGTTGGGGGGTTGGGGGGTTGGATAGAAACATGTTGGATGGGTGGGGTTGGGTAGAGACATGTTTGATGGGTGGGGTTGGGGGGTTGGATAGAGACATCTTGGATGGGTGGGGTTGGGTGGGGTTTGGTGGTTGGATAGAGACATTTTGGATGGGTGGGATTGGGTGGTTGGATAGAGACATGTTGGATGGGTGGGGTTGGGGGGTTGGATAGAGACATGTGGGGTTGGGGGGTTGGATAGAGATATGTTGGATGGGTGGGGTTGGGGGGTTGGGTATTGACATGTTGGATGGGTGGGGTTGGGGGGTTGGGTAGAGACATGTTGGATGGGTGGGGTTGGGGGGTTGGGTGGTTGGATAGAGACATGTTGGATGGGTGGGGTTGGGTAGAGACATGTTTGATGGGTGGGGTTGGGTGGGGTTGGGGGGTTGGGGGGTTGGATAGAGACATGTTGGATGGGTGGGGTTGGGTAGAGACATGTTGGATGGGTGGGGTTGGGGGGTTGGGTAGAGACATGTTGGATGGGTGGGGTTGGGTAGAGACATGTTTGATGGGTGGGGTTGGGTGGGGTTGGGGGGTTGGATAGAGACATCTTGGATGGGTGGGGTTGGGTGGGGTTTGGTGGTTGGATAGAGACATTTTGGATGGGTGGGATTGGGTGGTTGGATAGAGACATGTTGGATGGGTGGGGTTGGGGGGTTGGATAGAGACATGTGGGGTTGGGGGGTTGGATAGAGATATGTTGGATGGGTGGGGTTGGGGGGTTGGGTATTGACATGTTGGATGGGTGGGGTTGGGGGGTTGGGTAGAGACATGTTGGATGGGTGGGGTTGGGGGGTTGGGGGGTTGGGTAGAGACATGTTGGATGGGTGGGGTTGGGGGGTTGGGGGGTTGGATAGAGACATGTTGGATGGGTGGGGTTGGGGGGTTGGGTAGAGACATGTTGGATGGGTGGGGTTGGGGGGTTGGGGGGTTGGATAGAGACATGTTGGATAGGTGGGGTTGGGGGGTTGGATAGAGACATGTTGGATGGGTGGGGTTGGGGGGTTGGATAGAGACATGTTGGATGGGTGGGGTTGGGGGGTTGGATAGAGACATGTTGGATGGTTGGGGTTGGGTGGTTGGATAGAGACATGTTGGATGGGTGGGGTTGGGGGGTGGGGTAGAGACATGTTGGATGGGTGGGGTTGGGGGGTTAGGTAGAGACATGTTGGATGGGTGGGGTTGGGGGGTGGGGTAGAGACATGTTGGATGGGTGGGGTTGGGGGGTGGGTAGAGACAGGTTGGATAGGTGGGGTTGGGGGGTTGGGTAGAGACATGTTGGATGGGTGGGGTTGGGGGGTTGGGTAGAGACATGTTGGATGGGGGGGGTTGGGTATTGACATGTTGGATGGGTGGGGTTGGGGGGTTGGGGGGTTGGATAGAGACATGTTAGATGGGTGGGGTTGGGTGGTTGGATAGAGACATGTTGGATGGGTGGAGTTGGGTGGTTGGATAGAGACATGTTGGATGGGTGGGGTTGGGGGGTTGGATAGAGACATGTTTGATGGGTGGGGTTGGGGGGTTGGATAGAGACATCTTGGATGGGTGGGGTTGGGTGGGGTTTGCTGGTTGGATAGAGACATTTTGGATGGGTGGGATTGGGTGGTTGGATAGAGACATGTTGGATGGGTGGGGTTGGGGGGTTGGATAGAGACATGTGGGGTTGGGGGGTTGGATAGAGATATGTTGGATGGGTGGGGTTGGGGGGTTGGGTATTGACATGTTGGATGGGTGGGGTTGGGGGGTTGGGTAGAGACATGTTGGATGGGTGGGGTTGGGGGGTTGGATAGAGACATGTTGGATGGGTGGGGTTGGGGGGTTGGGTAGAGACATGTTGGATGGGTGGGGTTGGGGGGTTGGATAGAGACATGTTGGATGGGTGGGGTTGGGGGGTTGGATAGAGACATGTTGGATGGGTGGGGTTGGGGGGTTGGATAGAGACATGTTGGATGGGTGGGGTTGGGGGGTTGGATAGAGACATGTTGGATGGGTGGGGTTGGGGGGTTGGATAGAGACATGTTGGATGGGTGGGGTTGGGGGGTTGGATAGAGACATGTTGGATGGGTGGGGTTGGGGGGTTGGATAGAGACATGTTGGATGGGTGGGGTTGGGGGGTTGGATAGAGACATGTTGAATGGGTGGGGTTGGGTGGTTGGATAGAGACATGTTGAATGGGTGGGGTTGGGTGGTTGGATAGAGACATGTTGGATGGGTCGGGTTGGGGTGTGGGGTAGAGACATGTTGGATGGGTGGGGTTGGGGGGTTAGGTAGAGACATGTTGGATGGGTGGGGTTGGGGGGTGGGGTAGAGACATGTTGGATGGGTGGGGTTGGGGGGTGGGTAGAGACAGGTTGGATAGGTGGGGTTGGGGGGTTGGGTAGAGACATGTTGGATGGGTGGGGTTGGGGGGTTGGGTAGAGACATGTTGGATGGGGGGGGGTTGGGTATTGACATGTTGGATGGGTGGGGTTGGGGGGTTGGGGGGTTGGATAGAGACATGTTAGATGGGTGGGGTTGGGTGGTTGGATAGAGACATGTTGGATGGGTGGAGTTGGGTGGTTGGATAGAGACATGTTGGATGGGTGGGGTTGGGGGGTTGGGTAGAGACATGTTGGATGGGTGGGGTTGGGGGGTTGGATAGAGACATATTGGATAAGTGGGGTTGGGGGGTTGGGTAGAGACATGTTGGATGGGTGTGGTTGGGGGGTTGGATAGAGACATCTTGGATGGGTGGGGTTGGGGGGTTGGGTAGAGACATGTTGGATGGGTGGGGTTGGGTGGTGTTGGGGGGTTGGGTAGAGACATGTTGGATGGGTGGGGTTGGGTGGTTGGATAGAGACATGTTGGATGGGTGGGGTTGGATGGGGTTGGGTGGTTGGATAGAGACATGTTGGATGGGTGGGGTTGGGTGGGGTTGGGGGGTTGGATAGAGACATGTTGGATGGGTGGGGTTGGGGGGTTGGATAGAGACATGTTGGATGGGTGGGGTTGGGGGGTTGGATAGAGACATGTTGGATGGGTGGGGTTGGGGGGTTGGATAGAGACATGTTGGATGGGTGGGGTTGGGGGGTTGGGTAGAGACATGTTGGATGGGTGGGGTTGGGGGGTTGGGTAGAGACATGTTGGATGGGTGGGGTTGGGTAGAGACATGTTTGATGGGTGGGGTTGGGTGGGGTTGGGGGGTTGGGGGGTTGGATAGAGACATGTTGGATGGGTGGGGTTGGGTAGAGACATGTTGGATGGGTGGGGTTGGGGGGTTGGGTAGAGACATGTTGGATGGGTGGGGTTGGGTAGAGACATGTTTGATGGGTGGGGTTGGGTGGGGTTGGGGGGTTGGATAGAGACATCTTGGATGGGTGGGGTTGGGTGGGGTTTGGTGGTTGGATAGAGACATTTTGGATGGGTGGGATTGGGTGGTTGGATAGAGACATGTTGGATGGGTGGGGTTGGGGGGTTGGGTATTGACATGTTGGATGGGTGGGGTTGGGGGGTTGGGTAGAGACATGTTGGATGGGTGGGGTTGGGGGGTTGGGGGGTTGGATAGAGACATGTTGGATGGGTGGGGTTGGGGGGTTGGATAGAGACATCTTGGATGGGTAGGGTTGGGGGGTTGGGTAGAGACATGTTGGATGGGTGGGGTTGGGGGGTTGGATAGAGACATGTTGGATGGGTGGGGTTGGGGGGTTGGATAGAGACATGTTGGATGGGTGGGGTTGGGGGGTTGGATAGAGACATGTTGGATGGGTGGGGTTGGGGGGTTGGGTAGAGACATGTTGGATGGGTGGGGTTGGGGGGTTGGGTAGAGACATGTTGGATGGGTGGGGTTGGGGGGTTGGGGGGTTGGATAGAGACATGTTGGATGGGTGGGGTTGGGGGGTTGGGGGGTTGGATAGAGACAGTTTGGATGGGTGGGGTTGGGTGGTTGGGTAGAGACATGTTGGATGGGTGGGGTGGGGGGGTTGGGGGGTTGCATAGAGACAGGTTGGATGGGTGGGGTTGGGTGGTTGGGTAGAGACATGTTGGATGGGTGGGGTTGGGGGGTTGGATAGAGACATGTTAGATGGGTGGGGTTGGGTGGTTGGATAGAGACATGTTGGATGGGTGGGGTTGGGTGGTTGGATAGAGACATGTTGGATGGGTGGGGTTGGGGGGTTGGATAGAGACATGTGGGGTTGGGGGGTTGGATAGAGATATGTTGGATGGGTGGGGTTGGGGGGTTGGGTATTGACATGTTGGATGGGTGGGGTTGGGGGGTTGGGTAGAGACATGTTGGATGGGTGGGGTTGGGGGGTTGGGTGGTTGGATAGAGACATGTTGGATGGGTGGGGTTGGGGGGTTGGATAGAGGCATGTTGGATGGGTGGGGTTGGGTGGGGTTGGGTGGTTGGATAGAGACATGTTGGATGGGTGGGTTTGGGTGGTTGGATAGAGACATCTTAGATGGGTGGGGTTGGGTGGTTGGATAGAGACATGTTGGATGGGTGGGGTTGGGGGAATGAGGTGGAACGTTGGGGTTGGAGGCTCACTTATTTTTGTTTATTTTCCTCCTATTTCTGACGCAGATCGCGCTGAAAGTCCTGCCTCTCCCATCTCCTCATTGGTTTATAGAAGCAGGTACCCACATGCCATCTCCTTATTGGTTATACCCACATGGGTGATTGAAAGATGAACTTTATTACCGGTTGTCGTGGTAATACAATGAAAGTTTAGATGCGATCACCATATAAGTTCAAAGATGAAAAAGAATGGAAAGAGAAGAGATGACTAGAAACGATTCGGTTGGCCGTTTTATGCGTGGATTAATTGTCGGAGTAGAGGTCCTTGTGCATTTCAGGTAAAATAACAACTCAATGTTTATATCCCAGGACAAATTAGCTAGCAACAGCAAGGTAATAGGACAAATTAACTTTAGCTAGCAAGTGCAAGCTAACTAGCTAAATTGCCATACATGTTTAATGCATGTTTAATGCTTTTCGACCTGTCCCCAAATCAATGTTATTGGTTCAGAGTTTGTATTGATATTTTAACCTACGTGTCGTGATCGCGTTTGGAGTGAGGAGGCAAAATACATGTATGCACGATAGCCCACGATGGTGCAAGCACGCAGCCGGGTTTGGGTTCCGTGTAACACTTTGTATTCAGGACATAAAGCTTATTTCTTTGGCACATTTTTTTTGCAGTTTTACTTTAGTGCTTTATTGCAAACAAAATGCATATTTTGGAATATTTTTTGTATGTACAGGCTTCCTTCTTTTCACTCTGTCATTTAGGTTAGTATTGTGGAGTTGTAACGTCTGATTTCCTCCTCTTCGTCTGAAGAGGAGGTATAGGGATCGGACCAAAACGCAGCGTGTTGTGAAGACATGATGAATTTATTAAATAAAGACGAACACGAAGAACACTTGGATAACTACAAAACAATAAACGATGTGAACAAACCTGAACTAGAGAACATAACATACTAACAAGAACGAACACATACACGAACGAAAATGTAACTGTCCCGTGTGGTGCGACATACACAGACACAGGAACAATCACCCACAAACAAACAGTGTGAACAACCTACCTTAATATGGTTCTCAATCAGAGGAAACGTCAAACACCTGCCCCTAATTGAGAACCATATCAGGCAACACATTGAACCCAACATAGAAACACATAACATAGACTACCCACCCAGCTCACGCCCTGACCATACTAAACAAATACAAAAACAATGGAAAACATGTCAGGAACGTGACAGGAGTAACTACAATGTTGTTGATCCATCCTCAGTTTTCTCCTATCACAGCCATTAAACTGTGTAACTTTTAAAGTCACCATTGGCCTCATGGTGAATTCCCTGAGTGGTTTCCTTCGTCTCCGGCAACTGAGTTAGCCTGTATCTTTGTAGTGACTGGGTGTATTAATACACCATCCAAAGTGTAATTAATGGCTTAACCATGTTCAAAGGAATTTTCAATGTCTTCTTTAAAAAAAACATGAATCTACCAATAGGTGCCCTTCTCTGCGTGGCATTGGAAAACCTCCCTGGTCTTTGTGGTTGAATCTGTGTTTGAAATTCACTGCTCGACTGAGGGACCTTACAGATAATTGGTCTGAATGTGTGGGGTATAGAGATGAGGTAGTCTTTCAAAAATTATGTTGAACACTATTATTGCACACAGAGTCAGTCCATGCAACTTATTATTTGACTTGTTAGGCAGATTTTTACTCCTGAACTTATTTAGGCTTGCCATAACAAAGGGGTTGAATACTTTTTGACTCAAGATATTTCAGCTTTTCATTTTTTAGAAAATGTATATAAGTTTCTAAAAACATTGTAGTTGACATGGCTGAAAACCCTTGGGATAAGACAAAATGCCTTCAGTTGCCTTGGGTTCTTGAGAGTAAGCTTGCTACTAGCTAGCTACCAGATGTGCAGAAACTTAAGTACTTTGGACTGGGTTTAAGAACTCGGAGATTAGGCTGAAAAATATGTTAGCATTGACAGAAATGCTACAAAAAGTTAGCGCAACGCTTAGTCTCTATGGGCACATGAGAGCGATAAATTATACATTTAATCAAAACTGTTCTACTTACAAACGTATTCAGTCCGACAAATGGTAAGTCCAATGGTCACCGTATGGATGCTATAGTCTCGTTTTAATCATACACCAAGAATTTGAGCTAGGTGGTTGCAAGACATTGCATTTTTTCCTACCGACCGTGACAAAAATCCTGTATGTGGTTCTTGGTACTAGCTGAACGGATCATAACGAGATACTTGTGTTGTGTTACTCCAATAAAGGAGTTATTGGAGTTATTGGACACCATTGACATTGGTGTCATATTGGCTTAGATGTGATGGTAGGAAGATTTGAATTTATCATTGAGCATCAATCAACCCCTACTTATTGTGGGGGCCGTCCCCCCCACCTGTTGGAATTTACTTAAAATTTCACTTGATAACACAAGTACCAATTGACCTTGTTAATCACTGTAATATTTTGTGGTTCTACTAGTCCAACTGATCTTGTGAATATACACAGCATTAGAAGTGTTTAATCCCCTTGTTCAACAGAGCATATCCAGTGCCACATCTGAAGTGGTACACCGTCGCTGTGTTGCGATGACACGATCTCTCACTGAGGACCCTCTCAGGGGAATGTTTGTATTGGTTGGGCCAATGTTTACATTCTAATGAAATGTAACACAGCTTAACCTTAACCTCGGAATGACTAGCAGACCCTGAAGAAGATGGGAATATCTCTTATACCTATGATATGTAATGAGAGATTGGGAAATGAGAGGGCACCTTGTCGCATTCAGATCAAGTCTAATATTAGCTACTTGGCATCTCACTCTCAGACTCTTCTCAAGTAACAAGTACTAGGTCTTGTAGCAGGGAGACTTTTGGCTTGGTTCAACGCTGTGGACGGTGACAGAGAGAGTGGGAGAGAGAGAGAGAGAGAGAGCTGTGTTTGATAGCAGTAGTATGTGGCAGCGCTCGCCTAGTGATGGGAAGATGGCTGGAGAAACACCAGAGAGCTCAGGGACTTCACTGCTTCATGACGCAGCGGCTACAGCTAGCAAGCCCAGGCACTTCTTAAAGGATGTGATTTTTCATGGCAAATTTCAAGTGAGTAGAATGACAAAGACACAGTATGTATGGATTTACATAATGTGTTTACATACTAGGAGACTGAGACTAAGACTATCTCAGGAGGAAATCTTCATCATATAACAGTTTGCTATATGTTTTTATAGTAAAGAATGGTTTGGCAGTTATTTCACTTGCTTACGCTTTTGATTTGATTGATTTGTTGGAAAATAATAGGTGGAAGTCAGACTTATGTTTGTTTAGTGTAAATGTAGTTGAAAAACCTACTTACACATCAAGTGGGTTAAGTAGTAGCCTGAATATCTTTTTCAACTACATTTACACTATTTTGCCTATTGTTAATCCATTCTTTATAACTTTTTTGTAAGGTTTTTATCTCAATATAGTTGAGAAATGGCTTGACCTGGTTTGGCAGTTTGTAGAGAGATAATTATCATGTAGGCTAATTACAGAACAAGTATCTAGTGTAGACGTCTGACACGTTGTACTGTCTTGTTCCCAGGCGTGGAGTTAGTCTCAGCACAGAGGGGGCGGGGCGTTCTCCAGGGGCCCGTCTGACCAAATGAATTGCTGATCGGGCCTATCATAAATGCAAATTGCAAATTAGGATGTTAGGCAGTCAGCCGCTAAAAATAAATGTGACCAGTCATGCTCATCAGTCTATAGGGAATTAAATGGGCTTGTGTGTATTTTCATACAGAGCCCAGTTTGAGCGGAATATCACCTGTTGCGCAGTGAGAGATCACTCTCACAGCACATCAAATCAAATCAAATTTTATTTGTCACATGCGCCGAATACAACAGGTGTAGACTTTACCGTGAAATGCTTACTTACGAGCCCAACACCAACAATGCAGTTCAAGAAATAGAGTTAAGAAAATATTTACAAAATAAACGAAAGTTAAAAAATTACTAAAAAGTAGCACAATAAAATAACAGTACCGAGGCTATATACAGGGGGTACCGGTACTGAGTCAATGTGCAGGGGTACAGGTTAGTCGAGGTAATTTGTACATGTAGGTAGGGGTAAAGTGACTATGCATAGATAATAAACAGCGAGTAGCAGCAGTGTAAAAACAAATGTAAAATGTCAATGTAAATAGTCCAGGTGGCCATGTGATTAATTGTTCAGCAGTCTTATGGCTTGGTGGTAGAAGCTGACCTATTACGGCTAGGGGTTCCGCTAGCGGAACGTTTCGACAACATCAGGTGAAATGGCAGAGCACGAAATAAAAAATAAAAAAATTGAAATATTTAACAATCATACAAGTGCAATACACCAAATTAAAGCTTAACTTATTGTTAATCTTGCCACTGTGTCAGATTTCAAAAAGGCTTTACGGCGAAAGCATACCATGCTATTATTTGAGGACAGCACCCCATTAAACAAACACATGACAATCATAATTCAACCTGCCAGGCGCGACACAAAACTCAGAAATAACAATATAATTCTCCAAAATGTCCATTTATTTGGCGCGTTTGAATCAGAAAAACACAGGTTCCAACTCACGCAACATGACTACAAAATATCTAATAAGTTACCTGTAATCTTGATCCAAACATTTCAAACAACTTTCCTAATACAACTTTAGGTATTTTTTTACGTAAATAATCAATAAAATTTAAGACGGGATAAACTGCGTTCAATAGCGGATAAAAACAAAGTGGAGCGAGCTTTCAGGTCGCGCGCCCCAACCACAACAGTAGACTAGACTCGACCCTCGTTCTGAACAGCCCTACTTCTTCATTTCTCAAAGGAAAAACATCAACCAATTTCTAAAGACTGTTGACATCCAGTGGAAGCGATAGGAACTGCAAGCAAGTGCCTTAGAAATCAAGATCCACATAGAAACCCATTGAAAACACTGTTACCTCAACAACAACAAAAATCCTGGATGGTTTGCCCTTGGGGTTTTCCCTGCCAAATAAGTTATGTTATACTCACAGACATAATTCTAACATTTTTAGAAACTTCAGAGTGTTTTCTATCCAAATCTACAAATTTAATGCATATCCTAGCTTTTTGGCCTGAGTAGCAGGCAGTTTACTTTGGGCACGCTTTTCTTCCCGACGTGAAAATACCGCCCCCTAGCCCGAAGAGATTTTAAGGAGCCTTTTGGACCTAGACTTGGCGCTCCGGTACCGCTTGCCATGCGATAGCAGAGAGAACAGTCTATGACTTGGGTGACTGGAGTCTTTGACAATTTTTGGGGCCTTCCTATGACACCGCCTAAGTTGATAGGCTCTGGATGGCAGGAAGCTTGATCCCAGTGATGTACAATACACACTGTCCTCTGTAGCACCTTACGGTCAGATGCGGAGCAGTTGCCATACCTGGTGGTTGCCATATCAGGTGGTGCGGCTGTAAAACTTTTTGAGGATCTGGGGACCCATGACAAATATTTTCAGTCTCCTGGGGGGGAAAAGTGTCAGGTCTCTGACCTCCTCCCTATAGGCTGTCTCATCGTTGTCGGTGATCAGGCCTAGGACTGTTGTGTTGTCAGCAAACTTAATGATGGTGTTGGAAGTCGTGCTTAGCCACGCAGTCGTAGGTGAACAGGAAGTACAGGAGGGGACTAAGAACGCACCCCTGAGGGGTCCCCGTGTTGAGGATCAAACATGTGTTCTGATAAGCCCACTCATTGCGCAACATTTCTACATGCAACAGATATCCACTGTTAAAAAGAGGCTATTTAGTTGTCAACTCCTCTTAATATTAAGCAACTGCCATTTGAGTGCAGGCATATGGTAGGCTATCGTCAGCAACCTTGTAGTCTGAGCTGGAGGCAGTCTGCATGTTGAAAACATATACTGTGGGCATACTTAATAGTTTGAAACCTGGAAGTTTTACTTCATAGCCTATTACGAGGCATGTCTTACCTTGCTTCAAAGAAGCCTATAGTCAAAACCTGACCATAGACATTTTTGTTTTTCAAAATATCTGCAGGATCTTACATCCATGGCTGCACCCATAGCCCGCCCTATGCTAGCTCTGCTTCAGCTTGTCCCACTTTACATATGCAGCTCTGTGAAGAATTGAACTATGCACAAGAGAGGTGTGTATGTGTGTTTGTGAAAAGTGGACCTTTTTTTGAACGTAAACAAAAACAAACTAATTTATGACACGCAGCCCTACTCCACATCTGGCGGGCTAGCTGCCACAGAGAATTAACTAATTGGTCATGAAAGCAGCGATAGAGGAGAGTGGGGTAATTTGAGCCAAAAGGGTACGTTGAGCCACCTTGTTTTTAGGAAACAATACACAAAATCTATTGTTTTACCAAATATTTAGGTAGAGGCCATCATTTCATGGCGAATGTGAAGGAAGAAACCACATGGAAAAAGTGGTAAGCAAGTTAGGTCCCCAAAAATTATTTTTTCCAAGTCAAATACATGTATTGTGTTAGAGGTTTCGTGATGCTTGTATCTAAACCAAAGTAGAACATTTTAATATTGTTCTATACTTCCGTTGGAGGCTCTATAACCTTCAATTTGAGCTCCTAAACCTAGAGTGAAAGTTCATCCTTGTAGCTGTGTGGGCTAATATATTCAAAATGTTTGCCTTGGGGTAAGTTGAGTCAATGACCATGGAGTAAGTTGAGCCAATGGTTGAGCTAATGTCAAGTTGTACATATTGAAGTGGTTTCTTCCCATGCGTAATGCAAGCCATTATCACTGGGATATTAGGTAACAACAGGGCCTGGCCTATGTTAAAAGTGTTTGTTAGGTGTTAAGCCTATGTTAAAAGATGCTTAAAATTAATAAAAAACAAAACTGTAATATTTACATGAATTCTGATTATTTCCAGGAACACACAACATCCGGAAATATACACTGAGTGGACAAAACATTAGGAACACCTGCTCTTTCCATAACATAGACTGACCAGGTGAATCCAGGTGAAAACTATGATCCCTTATTGATGTCACTTGTTTAAATCCACTTCAGTTAGTGTAGATGAAGGGGAGGAGAGATGTTAATTAAAGAAGGATTTTTAAGCCTTGAGACAATTGAGGCATGGGTTGTGTATTTGTACCATTCAGAGAGTGAATGGGCAAGACAAAATATTTAAGTGCCTTTGAACGGGGTATGGCAGTAGGTGCCAGAGGTACCGGTTTGAGTGTGTCAAGAACTGCAACCCTGCTGGGTTTTTCATGCTCAACAGTTTCCGTGTGTATCAAGAATCGTCCACCACCCAAAGGACATCCAGCCAACTTGAAACAGTGGGAAGCATTGGAGTCAAAATGGCCCAGCATCCCTGTGGAATGCTTTCAACACCTTGTAGACTCCATGCCCCGTCGACTTGAGGCTGTTCTGAGGACAAAGGGGGGTGCGACTCAATATGAGGAAGGTGTTCCTAATATTTTCTACTCTCAGTGTATCAAATAAACAAAATTTAGTCACATGCATGTGTTTATCAGATGTTATTGCGGGTGTAGCGAAATGCTTGTGAAAAAACGTTTCCTAAGAGCTAGAAGCGAGGCAACCCTCTCTGTTGCCACCATTTTACATTTTTTGTGTAATGTCTTTGTTTGAAAGAATACTATATTTCCCTTGACGGATTGATACTGAATGTCTCAACTTACTCCACTCTCCCCATAACCTCACATAACCCACATCAGTAGTGAGTGCCTCCTAAAATCTTCCCAGTCAGTGGTACAAATGGAACAGTGTCTTAGATTTTCATCCTTTATGTAACCTTTAGTTAACGAGGCAAGTCTGTTAAGAACAAATTCTTATTTACAATGACGGCCTACCCCGGCTAAACCCTAACCCGGACGACACTGGGCCAATTGTTCCTGCTCTATGGGACTTCCAATCACGGCCGGTTGTGATACAGCCTGGAATCAAGCCAGGGTCTGTAGTGATGCCTCTAACACTGAGATGCCATGCCTTAGACCGCTGCGCAACTCGGGAGCATGTGAGGTAGAGTATGGAATTGGGTGGAATTGTCAAATTAGGTCATTGAATTAAGTGATTATATTAATGTGGGGCGGGCCACAATCCACTTCTTACATATTGTGATTAAAAATAGAAAATCAGTTGGGTCAGTAAGTGCTATCAAAATAGTCTGCAGGAATATTGGACAATATTATTACAACTGATAAGTCATAAGACCAACCCAGATCAGTGTCAGTGCTCACCCAAACACAAGAAACACCCACATGTCTGCACACACACAAGCAATCATCAATCATTTTGGCACTCTTACCTGAAATAAGCTACTGTAGTTCAGGAAGGCCTTAACATTGCTCCATGTAACTGCCATTGGGGTAAATAATACTATATGTTGATAGTGGCAGATAGCATTATATGCAGTTCTTCATAACACATAAAATCAAATATTTGTTTCTATAATTTCGTAGGTGATGTTCCAGAGATAACACTGTTGGATGTATCTAATGATAATACTGACTATTGCAACAATATTGGACCACCAGGTCAGGAATAAGCAAAGAGTTTTGGTCACTCAAACATTAATGGTCAAACAAGCTTGGATTTCAGCATTTGTTATATCCCTCTGAAAACTTGCCTTATACTGTACATATCCGACTGAAACCGGATCAACCATGAGTATGTCATACATTTTGTTATAATCATGACACAAATATCCAAGTCGATATATAGGAATTTTGATTATTCGTGTACATTTTTTAAATTTTTATAATGGCCGTATAAGAGGCCTTCTTTTAAACAAGCCGCAGTAAAAGATTGCAATTCTTTGTGAAGAAGAGCTTTCTCTCAATAGTTTAATATTTTCTGGTTTGCAGGGAGACAGTAGATGAGAAATCTGGCATATTACAGTATTGTCAAAATCCTAAATTTATTTTTTCAATATTTTATTCTCCATTTATTCTCTGATTGTTATGATTATAAAATGTATTTCTACCTTCTCTGCTGTGATATATGTTCAGGAAAATCCTATTGAATTTTGTACAATAATAGATTTTAACACTATAACTATAGACACCTTTCATATAAATGAATGATATATCATAAAATATAGCAGCAGGAATATTTGTTTAATTGTTTGTACACACATAGAGTAGCAGCACAATACTTTTTTTTATATAAAAATGTTAATACATGTTAATAATTATCAATACTGCTTGCCTTGGAAATCAGCATTCGGGCTCTAAGTCACTGAGAGTGATCACTTCCCCAAGGGGAACTCAATTCCTTAGGAGCCCTATTGGGACTAGCTTGACCCCACCTTGACCCCTGTAGTCTAACTGGCTCATTAACCATGCTGTGCCTCTCACGACAAATGGCAAAAGCTGCACAGCACACACACACACACATGCACATGATTCAGCTAGGCAGCTAGCCCAAGCAGTCCTCTAATGCACAGCCCTCCCCTCTCTCCCCAGCTCCTGAACTGCCTGACACCTGAGGAGAACACAGGATGTCAGCATGGCCTGTACTTCCAGGATGGAGAGAGGCGGGTGGATTACATCCTCACCTACCACATCAAAAAGCCCAGCAGCTCGCGCTCCAATCGACAGTCCTCCCGCTTCACTGACAACGCCTTTACACGGAGCCTCCGCCGCGGGACAGCCAGGCTGGGGCGAGCGCCACCCCCTCAGCCCAGAGGTGACCCGGAGGTGGCCTCCCAAGACCACAGCATGGACTACCACGTGGATGACAAGCGCCTCCACCGGGAGGAGTTTGAGGGCAACCTGAGGGATATGGGCATGGAGTTGGAGAAGGATGAGGATGTGAGTTGCTTCTCTACGGCTTCTCTGTTCTGTTCTTTTTGACCAAACCCACACGATATTATCAGCAATGTCCAGTCAAGTCTAGCGTTAGCTGTGAGTTAGCTTAGGGCAGAGAGGGGAGAGTGTTCCACACAACACAACACCGCTGCACCTCTACAGTCTTTGTTTTCCAGCTGGCTGGTGGATCAGGGGTATTTTTGTCTTTGGGCTTAGGTCAGCCAGTTTGCCTGGAGCCCCCACCATGTAACAGTATACAAAAGATACATTGTACTTTGGTACAACACCAGCTGAAATCGGCCTATAGAGGGCTAGCAGGACTTTCAGCAGTAACCAGGGTAACTGTGGTAACCCGGGGTAACCTTTTAACCTCCCTGGCTACTGTCATTGATTTGTTTGTTTGTTGGATTTACAGTGCCTTATAATAGTTTTCATTCCCCTTGGCGTTTTTCCTATTTTGTTGTATTACAACCTGTAATTTAAATATATTTTTATTTGGATTTCATGTAATTGACATACACACAATAGTCCAAATTGGTGAAGTGAAATGAAAAAAATCACTTGTTTCAAAAAATTCAAAAAATAAAGAAATGGAAAAGTGGTGTGTGCATATATATTCACCCCCTTTGCTATGAAGCCCCTAAATAAGATCTAATAGGAAAGGGGGTATGTACTTTCGCAAGCCACTGTAACCTGGTCCAATTTGGGTCCTGAGGAAAAACCATTAGAGAACCATTGGTTTAGACTCTAGAGACTACCCTGATTACCCCTTCAAAGTAGGAGGATACATATGCAAATAAAAACTGACTGGTCCTTGGTTACAATAATCAGACCAGATTGTGATGTCATGATCTGGGCCAAAATCTCCATCCCACCTGAACAGGCTTGGAATTCCAGGATTTTTTTTTCAAACAGCTCTTACACAAAATGGGCATTAGCCAAATTTTCACAGTTTTAGTGTCATTTTGACCTCATAGTGTGAAAATATCATAAAGAAATTGGGAAATCTCTTTTTTTAACTGCACTGCCCCTTTAAACATTACATAATTAGTATCGGTGTTATGCTGTATTTTTCTTGTTCAAAGCCAATGCATTTTGAATTCCAAATCACTGATCAGGATCAAAAGATGAATCTCTTGTAAAAAAGAATGTCAAAAAGTATGGCAGCCATTGAATCAACTTGTTGGATTAGATGTCATGAGAGCGAATGAATAAAGAAAAGCCCTGTGTAGTTCTAGTAGTAGTCTTGTGGTGCGTTGACCAACAGTAACCTGTCATGGACAGGACCTGAGGATGTCATGAGGGTGAAGTCCAGTAATATGAGACTAGGTCGGTCCAAGTGCTGAGGATGGCAAGATGACAGCTGCCATGGTAGATCTCTTTACCAAGTCAGGGACAGACAGGGCAGGGCTCTGTGGAAGGATCACAACATGCACAGACACACACAAACACACATGCACACAAACACACACGCACAATCACACACACAGGGCCAGGCAACTAATGTGTGGCGATGCCAGCTGGAAGATCACTCAGAATACCTTGACTGTACTCTTTAAGAGCAGCACAAACTCTCACACACTCTCACACATACAGAGTGTTTTCATGTTTTCAATGAAGTGTGTGAGAAAGAGAGATATAAATTATGTCATATGTGTAGTATTTTTGTGGACTTTTGTTACAAGGCAGGGTACACGCGAGATTTGGTTCTGGGTGCCATACACTCACTGTGTTATAAATCATCTGGGTATAATTTTCCATTTTGTCCCCAAATTGCATTCAAGCCATCATTCTATTCCCAAAGTGTTTCCCATGTGGTGATCGTGTCAGACTGTTCACTGTGGGGGAAGACATACAGAACAATCTCTGTCTTATGATCTTAGCGGAGAGAGGGGAGTAATGTTTAGGTATTTTATCATTCCCTCTCACCGTCCATCCATTGTGGAGTTAGTTGATTTAAAATAGGCGACCTAAGTATTATAGCTCATTAAAGTGCTGTTGACTATACTAATCTGTCTATAGAGGACATTTAAGTGGGAGTAATTCACATCTGTATCTAATAGAGGGAGGGACACTGGGACGGGACTGAAGTGGGAAGGAAGGAAGCAGAGGTGGTGATGGGATGTGGAGGGGTGTCAATGTTTGGGATTCAAACAGTGATGTGATTAATGCAAAATTCTGCTAGGAAACCCATATGAACTAACCTTGACCCTCTATGTTTCTAGAACATTCTAGTTGTCTCTGATTCTCGAACCAGAATGCAATGTGATGTGTGACAGTGCGAGACTATATTACGGTTGACTAGATGTCTTTTAGATTTGCACGCCTAAATTCCATACTTGTTGCAGCATCACTTGTTATTAAGGTTTGTTGGGCCGAAGAAAACTAGTATAAATGAAGTAGGACCAGCAGACAGGGTTGCTCCACCGCGTACCTTTAGTTAGGCCAGTTACACAACCACATTCTGATCTAACACTGCCTCTATCAAAACCTCTAACTGTGTCCATGAGGGGTCTGTGTGTTTTACAATGTGATGGTGGGAACAGGATACATGATACACTCTCACAAACGAGCTGCTGCATTCCTAAATCACTTCTGATTAAATGCTGCTCTGTGTACTCAAACTGATTCAGCCTATAGATAGCACTGACAGCACCGCGTCTTGAGTTGTTGAAAATGTCACTCCTAATGTTTCAGACATGGTGACATTTGTCGCTTGACATACAGTACACAGTACAGAGGCATGTCAAGTAGCAAGGTATTTTCATAAGATGTTATGCAAAGACTGATGATCTGTATCAACAACAAACATGATGCTGGCTGATAGACGATAGAAAGTGACAAAGGCTGTTAAGACAGTTGGTTGTTCAAGGGTTAGAGATCAAAGTTAGAGAGTGTGTTTTGTTTCAGATTCTGCGTCCCTTGTTACTCATGATGCGTGTCTTAGCTCTATTGAAGACAATACAAACTGAGATAGCCTGTAACAGTTGGTTGTTTAGAATTTGAGATCAAGTTAGAGGCCATCCCCTGCTAGCCATTGTAACGGCTGCTCTCCTCCTCTTCGTCTGAAGAGGAGAAGCATGGGTCGGACCAATACGCATCGAGGTATGCAGTCATAATGAATTTATTTAAATGATAGACGAACACGAAACACTTGAGAATTTACAAAATAACAAACGCAGTCAACAGACCTGGACACGAACTTACATATAACGTGAAGAACGCAATAACAGGAAAACTGACTACATAAAACAACGAACAAACAAAACCGAAAACAGTCCCTTGTGGCGTAACATACACTGACACAGACACAGGAGACAACCAGCCACAAACAAACAGTGTGAAAACACCTACCTTAATATGGCTCTCAATCAGAGGAAATTAAAACCACCTGCCTCTAATTGAGAGCCATATCAGGTCACCCTTAACAAACATAGAAACACACAACATAGACTACCCACCCAAACTCACGCCCTGACCGTCAAACACATACAAAATAACAGAAAACCGGTCAGGAACGTGACAGCCATGCTTGTCTTCTCACAGGAGGAGCTGCACATTGGAACAGATGCTCTGTGCTGTACCATGTCAGTGGGTGAATGAGCATCTCAGTAACCACTGATTCCATGTAAATGATATCATGAGGGTCATATCTGGGTGACTGGGTGACAGCAGCATCAAAGCCTTCACAGTGAATCCCTCCTGCGTTGATGTTGTTCAACATACATACAGTACTGTGGAATACTATTTGTGTTGGTACTAGTTTGAACTTTTTTGTCATTGTCCTAGATTCAAATGCTTCCGTTATCATGGTAATGATGATGACGTGTTTCTATAGAAGGGTAGCTGATTCTTCTCATGATTTCCCATGGTGTCTCTTTGTCTCTGTGCCATACAGTAAGTAGCCTTCAGTTCCCAGACATTGTTTTGTTTGAACTGACTATAGAAGAGGGATTTGTTTGGAGACCGTTGTTTACCCAACTGTCATCCAGATGAATGTATTGCTTTCCTTAAAGATAAGAGATAAACACACGCATTTCTTTCATTCTTTTAGTTTGTTGCCTTTATACATACCTCTAATGTTGATGCTGTCATGTCATATACTGTTGTTGGTCTAGCATTCAAAGGGACATAATTTGGGCATTCAGTACTTGCCAACCAAACAGTACTTGCCAACCAAAGGTTTATTTTATGAAATGAATCTGTTTTTTTATTATTTCAGACTAAAACTCCAGGTGTGGGCTTTGTGAAGATTCATGCTCCATGGCATGTGCTCTGTCGAGAGGCGGAGTTTATGAAGCTCAAGATGCCCACGAAAAAAGTAAGTTAACTGTTGAATGACATGTAACGGTTACAAGCTTCTCCAATGAGCTTTGAGAGGGAGGTAAGGAACCAGAGGAAGCAAGGACAGAGGAAGCAAGGACAGAGGAAGCAAGGACAGAGGAAGCAAGGACAGAGGAAACAAGGACAGAGGAATCAAGGTTTTGACAGCTAGTAACGTTTTCAGACACAGACCTGATGCTAGCCATTCTCATTCTCTTTGACCTGTTTGTGCCCTGGTTAACCTCCTGGGCACAAACATGTATATCTATAACACATATGTATATCAATAACACGTATGGAATCATGTAGTAGACCTGAATTTATATCTATATATTGTAGGTACACTATATACACAAAAGTTTTTGGACACCCCTTCAAATTAGTGAATTTAAATCAAATCAAATCAACGTTTATTTGTCAGGTGCGCCGAATACAACAGGTGAAATGCTTACTTACAGGCTCTAACCATTAGTGCAAAAAAAAGGTGTTAGGTGAACAATAGGTAAGTAAAGAAATAAAAACAACAGTAAAAAGACAGTAAAAACAGTAGCGAGGCTATTTACAGTAGCGAGGCTATAAGAGTCGTGAGGCTACATACAGGCACCGGTTAGTCGGGCTGATTGAGGTAGTATGTACATATAGATATGGTTAAAGTGACTATGCATATATGATGAACAGAGAGTAACAGTAGCGTAAAAGAGGGGTTGGCGATGGTGAGTGGTGGGACACAATGCAGATAGCTCGATTAGACAATGTACGGAAGCACTGGTTGGTCGGGCCAATTGAGGTAGTATGTACATATGTACATGAATGTATAGTTAAAGTGACTGGGCATATATGATAAACAGAGAGTAGCAGCAGCGTAAAAGAGGTGGGGCGGGGGGTACACAATGAAAATAGTCCGGGTAGCCATTTGATTACCTGTTCAGGAGTCGTATGGCTTGGGGGTAAAAACTGTTGAGAAGCCTTCCGGTACCGCTTGCCATGCAGTAGTAGAGAGAACAGTCTATGACTGGGGTGGCTGTGGTCTTTGACAATTTTTAGGGCCTTCCTCTGACACCGCCTGGTGTAGAGGTCCTGGATGGCAGGCAGCTTAGCCCCAGTCATGTACTGGGCCGTACTCACTACCCTCTGTAGTGCCTTGCGGTCGGAGGCCGAGCAATTGCCATACCAGGCAGTGATGCAACCAGTCAGGATGCTCTCGATGTTGCAGCTGTAGAACCTTTGGAGGATCTCAGGACCCATGCCAAATCTTTTTAGTTTCCTGAGGGGGAATAGGCTTTGTCGAGCCCTCTTCACGACTGTCTTGGTGTGTTTGGACCATTCTGGTATGTTGGTGATGTGGACACCAAGGAACTTGAAGCTCTCAACCTGCTCCACTACAGCCCCGTCGATGAGAATGGGGGCGTACTCGGTCCTCCTTTTCCTGTAGTCCACAATCATCTCCATAGTTTTGGTTACGTTGAGGGATAGGTTGTTATTCTGGCACCACCCGGCCAGGTCTCTGACCTCCTCCCTATAGGCTGTCTCGTCGTTGTCGGTGATCAGGCCTACCACTGTTGTGTCATCTGCAAACTTAATGATGGTGTTGGAGTCGTGCCTGGCAGTGCAGTCATGGGTGAACAGGGAGTACAGGAGGGGACTGAGCACGCACCTCTGGGGGGCTCCAGTGTTGAGGATCAGTGTGTCAGATGTGTTGCTACCTACCCTCACCACCTGGGGGCGGCCCGTCAGGAAGTCCAGGACCCAGTTGCAGAGGGAGGTGTTTAGTCCCAGGTTCCTTAGCTTGGTGATGAGCTTTGAGGGTACTATGGTGTTGAACGCTGAGCTGTAGTCAATGAACAGCATTCTCACATAGGTGTTCCTTTTGTCCAGGTGGGAAAGAGCAGTGTGGAGTGCAATAGAGATTGCATCATCTGTGTATCTGTTTGGACGGTATGCAAATTGGAGTGGGTCTAGGGTTTCTGGGATAATGGTGTTGATGTGAGCCATTACCAGCCTTTCAAAGCACTCCATGGCTACGGACGTGAGTGCTACGTGTCTGTAGTCATTTAGGCAGGTTTCCTTTGTGTTCTTGGGCACAGGGAGTATGTTGGTCTGCTTGAAACATGTTGGTATTACAGACTCAATCAGGGACATGTTAAAAATGTCAGTGAAGACACCTGCCAGTTGGTCAGCACATGCCTGGAGCACACGTCCTGGTAATCCATCTGGCCCCGCAGCCTTGTGTATGTTGACCTGTTTAAAGGTCTTACTCACGTCGGCTACGAAGAGCGTGATCACACAGTCGTCCGGAACAGCTGATGCTCTCATGCATGCCTCAGTGTTGCTTGCCTCGGAGCGAGCATAGAAGGGATTCGGCTATTTCAGGAACACCCGTTATTCAACATGGCACTATCATATGATAACACCTTTCCAACAAGTAAATTCGTAAAATTTCTGCCATGCTAGAGCTGCTCCGATCAAAAGTCTAGGAGCAACAACACCTCAGCCGCGAAATGGTAGGCCACAGAAGCTCACAGAACTGAACCGCGAGTGCTGGAAGTAACATCAACACAAGAACTATTCGTCGGGAGCCTCATAAAATGTGTTTCTATGGCCAAGCAGCCGCACACAAGCCTATGATCACCATGCACAATGCCAATAATCGGCTGGTGTGGTGTAAAGCTTGCTGCCATTGAACTCTGGAACAGTGGAAACGTGTTCTCTGGAGTGATGAATCACACTTCACCATCTGGCAGTCCGACGAATGAATCTGGGTTTGGCGGATGCCAGAAGAACGCTACCTGCCCCAATGTATTGTGCCAATTGTGAAGTTTGGTGGAAGAGGGATAATGATCTGGGGATGTTTTTCATGGTTTGGGCTAGGCCCCTTAGTTCCAGTGAAGTGAAATCTTAACGCTATAGCATACAATAATATAAATAAATAAAATGATTTCACCTTTATTTAACCAGGTAGGCCAGTTGAGAACAAGTTCTCATTTACAACTGTGACCTGGCCAAGATAAAGCAAAGCAGTGCAACAAAAACAATAATGACATTCTAGACGATTCTTTGCTCCCAACTTTGTGGCAACAGTTTGGGGAAAGCCCTTTTCTGTTTCAGCAATGCAATGCTCCCGTGCACAAAGTGAGGTCCATACAGAAATGGTTTGTCAAGATCGGTGTGGAAGAACTTGACTGGCCTGCACAGAGCACTGACATCAAACCCATTGAACACCTTTGGCAATGTTCCATCATCTAGTGGAAAGCCTTCCCAGAATAGTGTTGGCTGTTATAGCATCAAAGTGGGGACCAACTCCATATTAATGCCCAGGATTTTGGAATTAGATGTTTGACGAGCAGGTATCCACATACTTTTGGTCATGTAGTGTATATCTATATATTGTAGATATGTGAAATGAAGGTATATCTAGATATTGTAAGTATATAAACTGAAGGTTTATCTATATATTGTAGTTATATAAACTAAAGGTTTATCTTTATATTATAGGTATATAAACTAAAGGTATATCTTTATATTATAGGTATATGAACTGAAGGTATATCTTTATATTGTAGGTATATGAAATGAAGCAGAGTACGGGTGTTGGGGCGAAGATCAACACATTGGTAAACAAAGCGACAGAACCTCTCTATCCCAACGTGGAGGATAACAGGACACAAAATGTTAAGCATCTCTCCTACATGTTCTCCAGAGAAAAACAACACTTGTGAGTATATACTTTATGTCTTATGATAATATAGGGTATACAGGACTGTATAGACTGTATAAATGTACCTTAACATATGGACTTCAATTCCTGCTCCAAACCATCTTGGTTTCAAGGACATTTAATGCACTTTTAATGTACAATATCAGTCAAAAATGTGGACACACCTACTCACGCAAGGATTTATCTTTATTTTTTACTATATTCTACATTGTAGAATAATAGTGAAGACATCAAAACTATGAAATAACACATATAGAATCATGTTAGTAACCAAACAAGTGTTAAACAAATCAAAATATATTTTAGATTTTAAATTCTTCAAAGTAGCCACCCTTTGCCTTGATGAAAGCTTTGCAAACTCTTGACATTCTCTCAAACAGCTTCACCTGGAATGCTTTTCCAACAGTGTTGAATGAGTTCCCACATATGCTGAGCACTTGATGGCTGCTTTTCCTTCACTCTGCGGTCCAACTCATCCCAAACCATCTCAATTGGGTTGAGGTCGGGTGATTGTGGAGGCCAGGTCATCTGATGCAGCACTCCATAACTCTCCTTCTTGGTCAAATAGCCCTTACACAGCCTGCGGGTGTGTTGGGTCATTGTCCTGTTAATAAACAATTGATAGTCCCACTAAACGTATCGCTGCAGAATGCTGTCGTAGCCATGCTGGTTAAGCGTGCCTTGAATTCTAAATAAATCACAGACAGTATCATCAGCAAAGCACCCCCACACCATCACACCTCCTCCTCCATGCTCACGGTGGCAACCACACATGCAGAGATCATCTGTTCACCCACACTGCGTCTCACAAAGACACAGCGGTTTGAACCAATAATCTCAAATTTGGACTCATCAGACCAAAGGACAGATTTCCACTGGTCTAACGTCCATTGCTCGTGTTTCTTGGCCCAAGCAAGTCTTCTTATTGGTGTCCTTTAGTATTGGTTTCTTTGCAGCAATTCAACCAGGAAGGCTTGATTCATGCAGTCTCCTCTGAACAGTTGATGTTGAGATGTGTCTGTTACTTGAACTCTGAAGCATTTATTTGGGCTGCAATCTGAGGTGCAGTTAACTCTAATGAACTTATCCTCTGCAGCAGAGGTAACTCTGGGTCTTCTTTTCCTGTGGCGGTCCTCATGAGAGCCCGTTTCATCGTCTCGCTTGATGGTTTTTTCAACTGTACTTGAAGAAACGTTCAAAGTCCTTGACTAAACTTTATGTCTTAAAGTAATGATGGACTGTCATTTCTCTTTGCTTATTTGAGCTGTTCTTGCCATAATATGAACTTGGTCTTTCACCAAATAGGGCTGACTTCTGTATACCACACCTACCTTGTCACAACACAACTGATTGGCTCAAATGCATTAAGAAGGAAAGAAATTCTACAAATTCACTTTTAACACGGCACGCCTGTTAATTGAAATGCATTCCAGGTGACTACCTCTTGAAGCTGGTTGAGAGAATGCCAAGAGTGTGCAAAGCTGTCATCAAGGTAAAGGGTGGCTACTTTGAAGAATCACAAACATAAAATATATTTTTGATTTGTTTAACACTTTTTTGGTTACTACATGATTCCATATGTGTTATTTCATAGTTTTGATGTCTTCACTATTGTTCTATAATGTAGAACGTAGTAAAAATAAAGAAAAACCCTTGAATGAGTAGGTGTGTCCAAACTTTTGACTGGTGCTGTAAATGTCTAGTGGCATATGATATGGCATGTGGTGGCATATGCCTGTTCGCACACATTAAGGACAGGCAAGAAAAATAGCTGAAGGAATATTCGTTGTTCTGAGGGATTATATGCATCACTATAAACAGTATGTCTTCCAATCACATATACAAAACTGTTCTCTAAAATTACATTCCTGCGCCTATCCATCTTTGTTTACGGGAATTTAATGCACATAATCTAATTGACTACTGTAGTGGTGTACGGTATAGTATGTGGCATACCCATTGACACCCATTGACAACAGAACAGAACAATAGCTGAAGGTCTGAAGGTCTGACGGCTTGTACAACAACAGACTATCAATAATAACTGTGAAACAGTTTAGCGGATGGTAAACCATTCCTTGAAAATACAGAGGGCCAAACTTGAACCCGTAATCGTGTGTAAAGCTTCCCGCAAAGACTTACATACCAGCTCACACCAGCTCATACCAGCTCACACCAGCTCACACCAGCTCATACCAGCTCACACCAGCTCACACCAGCTCACACCAGCTCACACTCGATCACATGATCAAGCCCAGAAGCAGAAGTCAAATAATCATGATGTTGTGTTTAATGTTATAAAAGAAAGGGCCTATCAGCTTTGAATCTTACTCAAACAGCACACTAAAGTATCTGTAAAGGCATGAGCTATAAACAGGGTTATTTCTGTCACAGTTTGTTTTGTTGGTTTATTTGGTGTAGAGATTGGACGGCCGTCTATTCTGAGCTATTGCCCTAACACTAGAAGCTATGCTATTCCAACCCTGCTATCTATTAATCTGGTCTGCTGTAACTATGCTACCCCAACCCTGCCATCTATTAATCTGGTCTGCTGTAACTATGCTATTCCAACCCTGCTATGTATTAATCTGGTCTGCTGTAACTATGCTTACCATAACAATCCCCCATGGGTTATCTATGACAGGTCTGTAAGACCTTTAAGGACATTTAGGCCCTCTGGTCTCTAGGCGGGTAAGCCTTTTGTCCCAGATCTGTTTGTGCTGTCTTGCCAATTCCACACCACGTGACAGTGACCATTGGAGTTGACAAGACAGCAGGAACTGATCTGGGACCAGGCTTTGTCCGGGCTGCCTAACCACTGACATCCTCTCTATGATGGGTTTCATTACACCTCTGTGTGTTACGCAGGAAAGCGATTATTGTATGCTGATACTTCACTAACAAAGAGTGTCTGTTTATAATGTGGGTAGTTGGCTGCAAAAACAACCTGCCCTCATGTATACAGTTAATTCTACCGTCTCTCTCTCTCTCTTTCTCTCTCTCTCTCTCGCTCTATCTCTCTCTGTGTGTCTCTGTCTCTGTCTCTGTGTGTGTGTGTGTGTGTGTGTGTGTGTGTGTGTGTGTGTGTGTGTGTGTGTGTGTGTGTGTGTGTGTGTGTGTGTGTGTGTGTGTGTGTGTGTGTGTTTCTTCATAACAGGTTTGATTTATCAGACAGAGACTCCTTCTTTGATAGTAAAACAAGAGCTTCAATAGTAAGTGTCACTGTGTCGTCCAGGTCCTCCATGACTGTAGACTCTAGACTCTAGACTGTAGACTGGAGACTGGAGACTGTAGAATATAGACTGGAGACTGGAGACTGGAGACTGGAGACTGGAGACTGGAGACTGGAGACTGGAGACTGGAGACTGGAGACTGGAGACTGGAGACTGGAGACTGGAGACTGGAGAATGGAGACTGGAGACTGGAGACTGGAGACTGGAGACTGGAGACTGGAGACTGGAGACTGGAGACTGGAGACTGTAACCAGTATAATGTAGACTGTAGAATGTAGACTGTAGAATGTAGAATGTAGACTGTAGACTATAGAATGTAGACTGTAGACTGTAGACTGTAGACTGTAGACTGTAGACTGTAGACTGTAGACTGTAGAATGTAGACTGTAGACTGTAGACTGTAGACTGTAGACTGTAGACTGTAGACTGTAGACTGTAGACTGTAGACTGTAGAATGTAGACAGTAGAATGTAGACAGTATAATGTAGACTGTAGACAGTAGAATGTAGACAGTATAATGTAGACTGTAGAATGTAGAATGTAGACTGAATGTAGACTGTAGACTGTAGAATGTAGACTGTAGACTGTAGACTGTAGAATGTAGACAGTATAATGTAGACTGTAGAATGTAGAATGTAGACTGAATGTAGACTGTAGACTGTAGACTGTAGAATGTACACTGTAGACTGTAGACTGTAGACTGTAGACAGTATAATGTAGACAGTATAATGTAGACTGTAGAATGTAGAATGTAGACTGAATGTAGACTGTAGAATGTAGACTGTAGACTGAGACCATTGAGACCATTAATTACAGTAGATCATCTCAGTTTATTCATGAGAACCATAACAGGAAGGTGTTTATTGTAGATTTGTGTGTATTGGGTATATGTTGTGTAATTTGTTAAGTATTTCTTGTTAAATATTACTGCACTGTCGGAGCGGGAGGCACAAGCATTTCGCTACATCCGCAATAACATCTGCTAATCACGTGTATGTGACCAATAACATCTGCTAAACACGTGTATGTGACCAATAACATCTGTTAAACATGTGTATGTGACCAATAACATCTGCTAAACACGTGTATTTAACCAATAACATCTGCTAACCATGTGTATGTGACCAATAACATCTGCTAACCATGTGTATGTGACCAATAACATCTACTAAACACGTGTATGTGACCAATAACATCTGCTAAACATGTGTATGTGACAAATAACATCTGCTAACCATGTGTATGTGACCAATAACATCTGCTAACCATGTGTATGTGACCAATAACATCTGCTAACCATGTGTATGTGACCAATAACATCTGCTAACCATGTGTATGTGACCAATAACATCTGCTAACCATGTGTATGTGACCAATAACATCTGCTAACCATGTGTATGTGACCAATAACATCTGCTAACCGTGTGTATGTGACCAATAACATCTGCTAACCGTGTGTACGTGACCAATAACATCTGTTAATCACGTGTATGTGACCAATAACATCTGCTAAACATGTGTATGTGACCAATAACATCTGATAAACACGTGTATGTGACCAATAACATCTGCTAAACACGTGTATGTGACCAATAACATCTGCTAATCACGTGTATGTGACCAATAACATCTGCTAAACACGTTTATGTGACGTGACCAATAACATCTGCTAATCACGTGTATGTGACCAATAACATCTGTTAATCACGTGTATGTGACCAATAACATCTGCCAATCACGTGTATGTGACCAATAACATCTGCTAAACACGTGTATGTGACGTGACCAATAACATCTGCTAACCATGTGTATGTGACCAATAACATCTGCTAACCGTGTGTATGTGACCAATAACATCTGCCAATCACATGTATGTGACCAATAACATCTGTTAACCATGTGTATGTGACCAATAACATCGGCTAACCATGTGTATGTGACCAATAACATCTGCTAACCATGTGTATGTGACCAATAACATATGTTAACCATGTGTATGTGACCAATAACATCTGTTAATCATGTGTATGTGACCAATAACATCTGCTAACCACGTGTATGTGACCAATAACATCTGCTAACCACGTGTATGTGACCAATAACATCTGTTAACCATGTGTATGTGACCAATAACATCTGCTAACCATGTGTATGTGGCCAATAACATCTGCTAACCACGTGTATGTGACCAATAACATCTGCTAACCACGTGTATGTGACCAATAACATCTGTTAACCATGTGTATGTGACCAATAACATCTGCTAACCATGTGTATGTGGCCAATAACATCTGCTAACCATGTGTATGTGACCAATAACATCTGTTAACCATGTGTATGTGACCAATAACATCTGTTAATCATGTGTATGTGACCAATAACATCTGCTAACCACGTGTATGTGACCAATAACATCTGTTAATCATGTGTATGTGACCAATAACATCTACTAACCACGTGTATGTGACCAATAACATCTGCTAAACATGTGTATGTGACCAATAACATTTGTTAAACATGTGTATGTGACCAATAACATCTGCTAACCACGTGTATGTGACCAATAACATCTGTTAAACACGTGTATGTGACCAATAACATCTGCCAACCACGTGTATGTGACCAATAACATCTGCTAAACACGTGTATGTGACCAATAACATCTGCTAAACACGTGTATGTGACCAATAACATCTGCTAACCACGTGTATGTGACCAATAACATCTGCTAACCATGTGTATGTGACCAATAACATCTGCTAAACACATGTATGTGACCAATAACATCTGCTAACCACGTGTATGTGACCAATAACATCTGCTAACCACGTGTATGTGACCAATAACATCTGCTAACCACGTGTATGTGACCAATAACATCTGTTAACCATGTGTATGTGACCAATAACATCTGTTAACCATGTGTATGTGACCAATAACATCTGCTAACCATGTGTATGTGACCAATAACATCTGCTAACCATGTGTGTGTGACCAATAACATCTGCTAACCGTGTGTATGTGGCCAATAACATCTGCTAACCGTGTGTATGTGGCCAATAACATCTGCTAAACACGTGTATGTGACCAATAACATCTGCTAATCACGTGTATGTGACCAATAACATCTGCTAAACACGTTTATGTGACGTGACCAATAACATCTGCTAATCACGTGTATGTGACCAATAACATCTGTTAATCACGTGTATGTGACCAATAACATCTGCCAATCACGTGTATGTGACCAATAACATCTGCTAAACACGTGTATGTGACGTGACCAATAACATCTGCTAACCATGTGTATGTGACCAATAACATCTGCTAACCGTGTGTATGTGACCAATAACATCTGCCAATCACATGTATGTGACCAATAACATCTGTTAACCATGTGTATGTGACCAATAACATCGGCTAACCATGTGTATGTGACCAATAACATCTGCTAACCATGTGTATGTGACCAATAACATATGTTAACCATGTGTATGTGACCAATAACATCTGTTAATCATGTGTATGTGACCAATAACATCTGCTAACCACGTGTATGTGACCAATAACATCTGTTAATCATGTGTATGTGACCAATAACATCTACTAACCACGTGTATGTGACCAATAACATCTGATAAACACGTGTATGTGACCAATAACATCTGTTAACCATGTGTATGTGACCAATAACATCTGCTAACCACGTGTATGTGACCAATAACATCTGCTTAACACGTGTATGTGACCAATAACATTTGTTAAACATGTGTATGTGACCAATAACATCTGATAAACACATGTATGTGACCAATAACATCTGCTAACCACATGTATGTGACCAATAACATCTGTTAAACATGTGTATGTGACCAATAACATCTGCTAACCACGTGTATGTGACCAATAACATCTGTTAACCATGTGTATGTGACCAATAACATCTGTTAACCATGTGTATGTGACCAAAAACATCTGTTAACCATGTTTATGTGACCAATAACATCTGCTAACCATGTGTATGTGACCAATAACATCTGCTAACCATGTGTGTGACCAATAACATCTGCTAACCGTGTGTATGTGGCCAATAACATCTGCTAACCATGTGTATGTGACCAATAACACCTGCTAACTATGTGTATGTGACCAATAACATCTGTTAACCATGTGTATGTGACCAATAACATCTGCTAACCATGTGTATGTGGCCAATAACATCTGTTAACCATGTGTATGTGACCAATAACATCTGCTAACTGTGTGTATGTGACCAATAACATCTGCTAACCGTGTGTATGTGACCAATAAAATCTGCCAATCACGTGTTTGTGACCAATAACATCTGATTTGATTTGAGGAATGTACTATTCTGTATGTACGATTAGTTCTTCTCTTCTTATCTTTTCAGGTTTTTGAAGTATTGAAACGTACAAAATGCACAAAGGCTAAGTATAGTATGGGTAAGTTATAAGATTCTGCTTTGTTTTATATACTCAATGTCTAGGAGGGCTTTTCCCTTCTGTGTAGTTCGAGCCTCATGCACTACATGCAGTGTGTGTCCTGCACAATAATGTGTGTTTGAGTGTGTCTGTATTTGTGTGTGTATGTGTCTATTTTATAACCTACTGTATATGCCTGTAAAATGTGTGCTTGTTTGTGTGAAATGATACAGTATCACAGGAATATTCACATAGCCTAAACTCAGATTCTCAAATTGGCCGTTAGACTTTTAAAAATGGTTCCTCTGGGTTGACACTAGCACTGCTGGTACCAGCCATTAGTTAATGCAGTAACTAAAGACCAGCAGAATTAGTAGGTATTTCATTTGGGTTTTTAAAGGCAGTACAACTTCCCGGTGTGTCTGTCTCTAGGGTTCACCAGCCTGCTAGGGAGTGGAGTCTACACAGATGCATATCCACTACATGATGTGAGTACTCATTACAATCCGCTTAATTGTGTTTACAATAAAATACATGTTTACATCTTTTTGTTTGTTTGTTGCTGTCTCATGGTATTCCCAACCCCCGTGGACACCACACATACATCTGTTTAATGACACATGAGACATCGGAGTCAATTCCACTGCTGAGTGCTGACTATACAATAAAGTTAACTGCCGATTGGACTGTATGTGATTAGTAGATGTTTTAATAGACGTCGTTGAGTGCAGTCAAACATGTCATGACGAGTCACATTGAGTAGACACGTTGAAAACTTATCTGGACGAATAACAAGATCTCTGGTTTATGTGTTTTGCAGGGAGATTTGGATGGGGAAAACGTTGAGCCCAATGATAGGAAGGTGAGTGACATGAATATGGGCATATGGGCATTCCTAAGGAGACCACACTGATATTAGACCACACTGATATTAGACCACACTGATGTTAGACCACACTGATGTTAGACCACACTGATATTAATAGACCACACTGATGTTAGACCACACTGATGTTAGACCACACTGATATTAATAGACCACACTGATGTTAGACCACACTGATGTTAGACCACACTGATATTAATAGACCACACTGATGTTAGACCACACTGATGTTAGACCACACTGATGTTAGACCACACTGATATTAATAGACCACACTGATGTTAGACCACACTGATGTTAGACCACACTGATGTTAACAGACCACACTGATGTTAATAGACCACACTGATGTTAGACCACACTGATGTTAACAGACCACACTGATGTTAATAGACCACACTGATGTTAGACCACACTGATGTTAGACCACACTGATATTAATAGACCACACTGATGTTAATAGACCACACTGATGTTAGACCACACTGATGTTAGACCACACTGATATTAATAGACCACACTGATGTTAGACCACACTGATGTTAATAGACCACACTGATGTTAATAGACCACACTGATGTTAATAGACCACACTGATATTAGACCACACTGATGTTAGACCACACTGATGTTAGACCACACTGATATTAATAGACCACACTGATGTTAATAGACCACACTGATGTTAATAGACCACACTGATGTTAGACCACACTGATGTTAGACCACACTGATATTAATAGACCACACTGATGTTAACAGACCACACTGATGTTAACAGACCACACTGATGTTAACAGACCACACTGATGTTAACAGACCACACTGATGTTAACAGACCACACTGATGTTAATAGACCACACTGATGTTAATAGACCACACTGATGTTAATAGACCACACTGATGTTAGACCACACTGATATTAACAGACCACACTGATGTTAATAGACCACACTGATATTAACAGACCACACTGATATTAATAGACCACACTGATGTTAGACCACACTGATGTTAGACCACACTGATATTAACAGACCACACTGATGTTAATAGACCACACTGATGTTAATAGACCACACTGATGTTAGACCACACTGATGTTAGACCACACTGATATTAACAGACCACACTGATGTTAATAGACCACACTGATGTTAATAGACCACACTGATATTAATAGACCACACTGATATTAATAGACCACACTGATATTAATAGACCACACTGATGTTAGACCACACTGATGTTAGACCACACTGATGTTAGACCACACTGATGTTAGACCACACTGATGTTAGACCACACTGATGTTAGACCACACTGATGTTAACAGACCACACTGATGTTAATAGACCACACTGATATTAGACCACACTGATGTTAACAGACCACACTGATGTTAATAGACCACACTGATGTTAGACCACACTGATATTAATAGACCACACTGATATTAATAGACCACACTGATGTTAGACCACACTGATGTTAGACCACACTGATGTTAGACCACACTGATATTAATAGACCACACTGATATTAATAGACCACACTGATATTAATAGACCACACTGATGTTAGACCACACTGATGTTAGACCACACTGATGTTAGACCACACTGATGTTAACAGACCACACTGATGTTAATAGACCACACTGATATTAGACCACACTGATGTTAACAGACCACACTGATGTTAATAGACCACACTGATGTTAGACCACACTGATATTAATAGACCACACTGATATTAATAGACCACACTGATATTAATAGACCACACTGATGTTAGACCACACTGATGTTAGACCACACTGATGTTAGACCACACTGATATTAATAGACCACACTGATGTTAGACCACACTGATATTAACAGACCACACTGATGTTAATAGACCACACTGATATTAACAGACCACACTGATGTTAATAGACCACACTGATATTAGACCACACTGATGTTAGACCACACTGATGTTAGACCACACTGATATTAATAGACCACACTGATGTTAGACCACACTGATGTTAGACCACACTGATATTAACAGACCACACTGATATTAACAGACCACACTGATATTAATAGACCACACTGATATTAACAGACCACACTGATGTTAGACCACACTGATATTAACAGACCACACTGATATTAACAGACCACACTGATGTTAGACCACACTGATATTAACAGACCACACTGATATTAACAGACCACACTGATGTTAGACCACACTGATATTAACAGACCACACTGATGTTAAAACCTGTCTAGGATCAGCGTGGCGCTAGCGGCACACCCCCCCCCCCCCCCCCCCCACTGAAAAACCAGTGCCGCGAAATTCAAAAAAAATTTTTTTTTTAAATATTTAACTTTCACACATTAAAGTCCAATACAGCTAATGAAAGACACAGATCTTGTGAATCCAGTCAACATTTCCGATTTTTAAAATGTTTTACAGGGAAGACACAATATGTAAAGATGTACATCTATTACCTAAAAACACATTAGCATAATCCACCATCTTTTATTTGTCCACCAACACCAGTAGCCATCACCAATTCGGCTAAACTAAGATATTTATAGCCCCTAACCAACAAAAAAACTCATTAGATGACAGTCTGATAACATATTTATGGTATGGGATAGGTTTTGTTAGAAAAAAGTGCATATTTCAGGTAGATGGCATAGTTTACAATTGCACCCACCGTCACAAATGGACTAGAATAATTACAATGAGCAACGTGTTTACCTAACTACTAATCATCAAACATTTCGTAAAAATACACAGCATACACGAATCGAAAGACACAGATCCTGTGAATACAGACAATATTTCAGATTTTCTAAGTGTCTTACAGCGAAAACACAATAAATCGTTATATTAGCTTAGCACATAGCAATTAGCAGCCCAGCATTGATTCTAGCCAAAGTGAGCGATAAAAGTCAACATCGCCAAAAGATATTAATTTTTTCACTAACCTTCTCAGAATTCTTCCGATGACACTCCTGTAACATCACATTACAACATGCATATACAGTTTGATCGAAAATGTTTATATTTAGCCACCAAAATCATGGTTAGACAATGTGAAATGTAGCTCAGTTGGTCAGAAAATTTCCTTGCGCCACTTAGACAGTGATCTACTCTTATACATAAATACTCATAAACGTGACTAAAAAATATAGGGTGGACAGGGATTGATAGACAATTTAATTCTTAATACAATTGCGTTATTACATTTTTTAATTTATCCTTACTTTTCAATACAGTTTGCGCCAAGCGAAGCTACGTCAAAAAACATGGCGTCCTAAGCCACTAAAATGTTTCGACAGAAACACGATTTATCATAATAAAAATGTCCTACCTTGAGCTGTTCTTCCATCAGTATCTTGGGCAAAGGATCCTTTCTTGGGAGAAATCGTCTTTTGGTGGAAAGCTGTCCTCTTGCCATGTGGAAATGTCAACTGCGTTCGGGATGAACTGAAAAGCGTGCCCAACTTTTCACATCGTTGCAAAAATAAATGTCCCAAAATCGCACTAAACGGATATAAATTGCTATAAAACGCTTTAAATTAACTAACTTATGATGTTTTTAACTCCTATAACGAGTGAAAAGATGACCGGAGAAATATAACAGGCTAAACTAACGCTTGGAACAGGTGCGCGCCGGTGTACTCTTGGCTCATGACGCAGCTCCCAAAGAATGACTAGCTTCAGGGTTTTTTCATTTGTAGGGCCTGTGAACGCGCAATCGACCCCGTTGGAATCGTCATCACGTAAAGGCATCCAGGGGAAGACGTAAGAAGTGTCCGTATAGTCATAGCAACGACAGTGCCCTTTTAAATGACTTCAGAAGAGTGGCCAACATTTCTCAAATCTGACTCCATGTCAGGGAAATTGCTGTAGAATGGGCTCTGTTCCACTTAGAGACAAAATTTCAACTCCTATAGAAACTATAGACTGTTTTCTATCCAATAATAATAATAATATGCATATTGTACGATCAAGGATTTTGTGGGAAGCCGTTTCAAAAATTAGCCAAATTAGCATAAGTAGTCTAAACAGCGCCCCCATCCCCAACAGGTTATTAATAGACCACACTGATGTTAGACCACACTGATATTAACAGACCACACTGATGTTAATAGACCACACTGATGTTAATAGACCACACTGATATTAACAGACCACACTGATGTTAGACCACACTGATATTAACAGACCACACTGATGTTAATAGACGACACTGATGTTAATAGACCACACTGATAATAACAGACCACACTGATGTTAACAGACCACACTGATGTTAATAGACCACACTGATGTTAGACCACACTGATGTTAACAGACCACACTGATGTTAATAGACCACACTGATGTTAGACCACACTGATGTTAGACTACACTGATATTAACAGACCACACTGATGTTAATAGACCACACTGATGTTAATAGACCACACTGATATTAACAGACCACACTGATGTTAACAGACCACACTGATGTTAATAGACCACACTGATGTTAGACCACACTGATGTTAACAGACCACACTGATGTTAATAGACCACACTGATGTTAACAGACCACACTGATGTTAATAGACCACACTGATGTTAATAGACCACACTGATGTTAATAGACCACACTGATGTTAATAGACCACACTGATGTTAATAGACCACACTGATGTTAACAGACCACACTGATGTTAATAGACCACACTGATGTTAGACCACACTGATGTTAACAGACCACACTGATGTTAATAGACCACACTGATGTTAATAGACCACACTGATATTAACAGACCACACTGATGTTAGACCACACTGATATTAACAGACCACACTGATGTTAATAGACCACACTGATGTTAATAGACCACACTGATATTAACAGACCACACTGATGTTAACAGACCACACTGATGTTAATAGACCACACTGATGTTAGACCACACTGATGTTAACAGACCACACTGATGTTAATAGACCACACTGATATTAACAGACCACACTGATGTTAGACTACACTGATATTAACAGACCACACTGATGTTAATAGACCACACTGATGTTAGACCACACTGATGTTAACAGACCACACTGATGTTAATAGACCACACTGATGTTAACAGACCACACTGATGTTAATAGACCACACTGATGTTAATAGACCACACTGATATTAACAGACCACACTGATGTTAACAGACCACACTGATGTTAATAGACCACACTGATGTTAGACCACACTGATGTTAACAGACCACACTGATGTTAATAGACCACACTGATATTAACAGACCACACTGATGTTAATAGACCACACTGATATTAACAGACCACACTGATGTTAACAGACCACACTGATGTTAATAGACCACACTGATGTTAGACCACACTGATGTTAACAGACCACACTGATGTTAATAGACCACACTGATGTTAACAGACCACACTGATGTTAATAGACCACACTGATGTTAATAGACCACACTGATGTTAATAGACCACACTGATGTTAATAGACCACACTGATGTTAATAGACCACACTGATGTTAATAGACCACACTGATGTTAATAGACCACACTGATGTTAACAGACCACACTGATGTTAACAGACCACACTGATGTTAATAGACCACACTGATGTTAGACCACACTGATGTTAGACCACACTGATGTTAATAGACCACACTGATATTAACAGACCACACTGATATTAACAGACCACACTGATATTAACAGACCACACTGATGTTAACAGACCACACTGATGTTAGACCACACTGATATTAACAGACCACACTGATGTTAATAGACCACACTGATGTTAATAGACCACACTGATATTAACAGACCACACTGATATTAACAGACCACACTGATGTTAACAGACCACACTGATGTTAATAGACCACACTGATGTTAGACCACACTGATGTTAACAGACCACACTGATGTTAATAGACCACACTGATGTTAGACCACACTGATGTTAGACTACACTGATATTAACAGACCACACTGATATTAATAGACCACACTGATGTTAATAGACCACACTGATGTTAATAGACCACACTGATGTTAATAGACCACACTGATGTTAATAGACCACACTGATGTTAATAGACCACACTGATATTAACAGACCACACTGATGTTAACAGACCACACTGATGTTAATAGACCACACTGATGTTAGACCACACTGATGTTAACAGACCACACTGATGTTAATAGACCACACTGATGTTAACAGACCACACTGATGTTAATAGACCACACTGATGTTAATAGACCACACTGATGTTAATAGACCACACTGATGTTAATAGACCACACTGATGTTAATAGACCACACTGATGTTAACAGACCACACTGATGTTAGACCACACTGATGTTAACAGACCACACTGATGTTAATAGACCACACTGATGTTAGACCACACTGATGTTAGACCACACTGATGTTAATAGACCACACTGATATTAACAGACCACACTGATATTAACAGACCACACTGATGTTAACAGACCACACTGATGTTAGACCACACTGATATTAACAGACCACACTGATGTTAATAGACCACACTGATGTTAGACCACACTGATATTAATAGACCACACTGATGTTAGACCACACTGATGTTAGACCACACTGATGTTAGACCACACTGATGTTAACAGACCACACTGATGTTAATAGACCACACTGATGTTAGACCACACTGATGTTAGACTACACTGATATTAACAGACCACACTGATGTTAATAGACCACACTGATGTTAATAGACCACACTGATATTAACAGACCACACTGATGTTAACAGACCACACTGATGTTAATAGACCACACTGATGTTAGACCACACTGATGTTAACAGACCACACTGATGTTAATAGACCACACTGATGTTAACAGACCACACTGATGTTAATAGACCACACTGATGTTAGACCACACTGATATTAACAGACCACACTGATGTTAATAGACCACACTGATGTTAATAGACCACACTGATGTTAATAGACCACACTGATGTTAGACCACACTGATGTTAACAGACCACACTGATGTTAGACCACACTGATGTTAACAGACCACACTGATGTTAATAGACCACACTGATGTTAGACCACACTGATGTTAACAGACCACACTGATGTTAATAGACCACACTGATGTTAACAGACCACACTGATGTTAATAGACCACACTGATGTTAATAGACCACACTGATGTTAATAGACCACACTGATGTTAATAGACCACACTGATGTTAATAGACCACACTGATGTTAACAGACCACACTGATGTTAGACCACACTGATGTTAACAGACCACACTGATGTTAATAGACCACACTGATGTTAGACCACACTGATGTTAGACCACACTGATGTTAATAGACCACACTGATATTAACAGACCACACTGATATTAACAGACCACACTGATGTTAACAGACCACACTGATGTTAGACCACACTGATATTAACAGACCACACTGATGTTAATAGACCACACTGATGTTAATAGACCACACTGATATTAACAGACCACACTGATGTTAACAGACCACACTGATGTTAATAGACCACACTGATGTTAGACCACACTGATGTTAACAGACCACACTGATGTTAATAGACCACACTGATGTTAGACCACACTGATGTTAGACTACACTGATATTAACAGACCACACTGATGTTAATAGACCACACTGATGTTAATAGACCACACTGATATTAACAGACCACACTGATGTTAACAGACCACACTGATGTTAATAGACCACACTGATGTTAGACCACACTGATGTTAGACCACACTGATATTAACAGACCACACTGATGTTAATAGACCACACTGATGTTAATAGACCACACTGATATTAACAGACCACACTGATGTTAGACCACACTGATATTAACAGACCACACTGATGTTAATAGACCACACTGATGTTAATAGACCACACTGATGTTAACAGACCACACTGATGTTAGACCACACTGATGTTAACAGACCACACTGATGTTAATAGACCACACTGATGTTAGACCACACTGATGTTAGACCACACTGATGTTAATAGACCACACTGATATTAACAGACCACACTGATATTAACAGACCACACTGATGTTAACAGACCACACTGATGTTAGACCACACTGATATTAACAGACCACACTGATGTTAATAGACGACACTGATGTTAATAGACCACACTGATATTAACAGACCACACTGATATTAACAGACCACACTGATGTTAACAGACCACACTGATGTTAGACCACACTGATATTAACAGACCACACTGATGTTAATAGACGACACTGATGTTAATAGACCACACTGATATTAACAGACCACACTGATGTTAACAGACCACACTGATGTTAATAGACCACACTGATGTTAGACCACACTGATGTTAACAGACCACACTGATGTTAATAGACCACACTGATGTTAGACCACACTGATGTTAGACTACACTGATATTAACAGACCACACTGATGTTAATAGACCACACTGATGTTAATAGACCACACTGATATTAACAGACCACACTGATGTTAACAGACCACACTGATGTTAATAGACCACACTGATGTTAGACCACACTGATGTTAACAGACCACACTGATGTTAATAGACCACACTGATGTTAACAGACCACACTGATGTTAATAGACCACACTGATGTTAATAGACCACACTGATGTTAATAGACCACACTGATGTTAATAGACCACACTGATGTTAATAGACCACACTGATGTTAACAGACCACACTGATGTTAATAGACCACACTGATGTTAGACCACACTGATGTTAACAGACCACACTGATGTTAATAGACCACACTGATGTTAATAGACCACACTGATATTAACAGACCACACTGATGTTAGACCACACTGATATTAACAGACCACACTGATGTTAATAGACCACACTGATGTTAATAGACCACACTGATATTAACAGACCACACTGATGTTAACAGACCACACTGATGTTAATAGACCACACTGATGTTAACAGACCACACTGATGTTAACAGACCACACTGATATTAATAGACCACACTGATATTAACAGACCACACTGATGTTAACAGACCACACTGATGTTAATAGACCACACTGATATTAACAGACCACACTGATGTTAACAGACCACACTGATGTTAATAGACCACACTGATATTAACAGACCACACTGATGTTAGACCACACTGATGTTAACAGACCACACTGATGTTAATAGACCACACTGATATTAACAGACCACACTGATGTTAGACTACACTGATATTAACAGACCACACTGATGTTAATAGACCACACTGATGTTAGACCACACTGATGTTAACAGACCACACTGATGTTAATAGACCACACTGATGTTAACAGACCACACTGATGTTAATAGACCACACTGATGTTAATAGACCACACTGATATTAACAGACCACACTGATGTTAACAGACCACACTGATGTTAATAGACCACACTGATGTTAGACCACACTGATGTTAACAGACCACACTGATGTTAATAGACCACACTGATATTAACAGACCACACTGATGTTAGACTACACTGATATTAACAGACCACACTGATGTTAATAGACCACACTGATGTTAATAGACCACACTGATATTAACAGACCACACTGATGTTAACAGACCACACTGATGTTAATAGACCACACTGATGTTAGACCACACTGATGTTAACAGACCACACTGATGTTAATAGACCACACTGATGTTAACAGACCACACTGATGTTAATAGACCACACTGATGTTAATAGACCACACTGATGTTAATAGACCACACTGATGTTAATAGACCACACTGATGTTAATAGACCACACTGATGTTAATAGACCACACTGATGTTAATAGACCACACTGATGTTAACAGACCACACTGATGTTAACAGACCACACTGATGTTAATAGACCACACTGATGTTAGACCACACTGATGTTAGACCACACTGATGTTAATAGACCACACTGATATTAACAGACCACACTGATATTAACAGACCACACTGATATTAACAGACCACACTGATGTTAACAGACCACACTGATGTTAGACCACACTGATATTAACAGACCACACTGATGTTAATAGACCACACTGATGTTAATAGACCACACTGATATTAACAGACCACACTGATGTTAACAGACCACACTGATGTTAATAGACCACACTGATGTTAACAGACCACACTGATGTTAACAGACCACACTGATGTTAATAGACCACACTGATGTTAGACCACACTGATGTTAATAGACCACACTGATGTTAATAGACCACACTGATGTTAGACCACACTGATGTTAGACTACACTGATATTAACAGACCACACTGATGTTAACAGACCACACTGATGTTAACAGACCACACTGATGTTAACAGACTACACTGATGTTAACAGACCACACTGATGTTAACAGACCACACTGATGTTAATAGACCACACTGATGTTAGACCACACTGATGTTAATAGACCACACTGATGTTAATAGACCACACTGATGTTAGACCACACTGATGTTAGACTACACTGATATTAACAGACCACACTGATATTAATAGACCACACTGATGTTAATAGACCACACTGATATTAACAGACCACACTGATGTTAACAGACCACACTGATGTTAATAGACCACACTGATGTTAGACCACACTGATGTTAACAGACCACACTGATGTTAATAGACCACACTGATGTTAACAGACCACACTGATGTTAATAGACCACACTGATGTTAATAGACCACACTGATGTTAATAGACCACACTGATGTTAATAGACCACACTGATGTTAATAGACCACACTGATGTTAACAGACCACACTGATGTTAGACCACACTGATGTTAACAGACCACACTGATGTTAATAGACCACACTGATGTTAGACCACACTGATGTTAGACCACACTGATGTTAATAGACCACACTGATATTAACAGACCACACTGATATTAACAGACCACACTGATGTTAACAGACCACACTGATGTTAGACCACACTGATATTAACAGACCACACTGATGTTAATAGACCACACTGATGTTAGACCACACTGATATTAATAGACCACACTGATGTTAGACCACACTGATGTTAGACCACACTGATGTTAACAGACCACACTGATGTTAATAGACCACACTGATGTTAGACCACACTGATGTTAGACTACACTGATATTAACAGACCACACTGATGTTAATAGACCACACTGATGTTAATAGACCACACTGATATTAACAGACCACACTGATGTTAACAGACCACACTGATGTTAATAGACCACACTGATGTTAGACCACACTGATGTTAACAGACCACACTGATGTTAATAGACCACACTGATGTTAACAGACCACACTGATGTTAATAGACCACACTGATGTTAGACCACACTGATATTAACAGACCACACTGATGTTAATAGACCACACTGATGTTAATAGACCACACTGATGTTAATAGACCACACTGATGTTAGACCACACTGATGTTAACAGACCACACTGATGTTAGACCACACTGATGTTAACAGACCACACTGATGTTAATAGACCACACTGATGTTAGACCACACTGATGTTAACAGACCACACTGATGTTAATAGACCACACTGATGTTAACAGACCACACTGATGTTAATAGACCACACTGATGTTAATAGACCACACTGATGTTAATAGACCACACTGATGTTAATAGACCACACTGATGTTAATAGACCACACTGATGTTAACAGACCACACTGATGTTAGACCACACTGATGTTAACAGACCACACTGATGTTAATAGACCACACTGATGTTAGACCACACTGATGTTAGACCACACTGATGTTAATAGACCACACTGATATTAACAGACCACACTGATATTAACAGACCACACTGATGTTAACAGACCACACTGATGTTAGACCACACTGATATTAACAGACCACACTGATGTTAATAGACCACACTGATGTTAATAGACCACACTGATATTAACAGACCACACTGATGTTAACAGACCACACTGATGTTAATAGACCACACTGATGTTAGACCACACTGATGTTAACAGACCACACTGATGTTAATAGACCACACTGATGTTAGACCACACTGATGTTAGACTACACTGATATTAACAGACCACACTGATGTTAATAGACCACACTGATGTTAATAGACCACACTGATATTAACAGACCACACTGATGTTAACAGACCACACTGATGTTAATAGACCACACTGATGTTAGACCACACTGATGTTAACAGACCACACTGATGTTAATAGACCACACTGATGTTAACAGACCACACTGATGTTAATAGACCACACTGATGTTAATAGACCACACTGATGTTAATAGACCACACTGATGTTAATAGACCACACTGATGTTAATAGACCACACTGATGTTAACAGACCACACTGATGTTAGACCACACTGATGTTAACAGACCACACTGATGTTAATAGACCACACTGATGTTAGACCACACTGATGTTAGACCACACTGATGTTAATAGACCACACTGATATTAACAGACCACACTGATATTAACAGACCACACTGATGTTAACAGACCACACTGATGTTAATAGACCACACTGATGTTAACAGACCACACTGATATTAACAGACCACACTGATATTAGACCACACTGATATTAACAGACCACACTGATGTTAACAGACCACACTGATGTTAATAGACCACACTGATGTTAGACCACACTGATATTAACAGACCACACTGATATTAACAGACCACACTGATATTAACAGACCACACTGATATTAACAGACCACACTGATATTAACAGACCACACTGATAATAACAGACCACACTGATGTTAACAGACCACACTGATATTAACAGACCACACTGATATTAACAGACCACACTGATGTTAATAGACCACACTGATGTTAGACCACACTGATGTTAGACCACACTGATGTTAATAGACCACACTGATATTAACAGACCACACTGATATTAACAGACCACACTGATGTTAACAGACCACACTGATGTTAGACCACACTGATATTAACAGACCACACTGATGTTAATAGACCACACTGATGTTAATAGACCACACTGATATTAACAGACCACACTGATGTTAACAGACCACACTGATGTTAATAGACCACACTGATGTTAGACCACACTGATGTTAACAGACCACACTGATGTTAATAGACCACACTGATGTTAGACCACACTGATGTTAGACTACACTGATATTAACAGACCACACTGATGTTAATAGACCACACTGATGTTAATAGACCACACTGATATTAACAGACCACACTGATGTTAACAGACCACACTGATGTTAATAGACCACACTGATGTTAGACCACACTGATGTTAACAGACCACACTGATGTTAATAGACCACACTGATGTTAACAGACCACACTGATGTTAATAGACCACACTGATGTTAGACCACACTGATATTAACAGACCACACTGATGTTAATAGACCACACTGATGTTAATAGACCACACTGATATTAACAGACCACACTGATGTTAGACCACACTGATGTTAGACCACACTGATGTTAATAGACCACACTGATATTAACAGACCACACTGATATTAACAGACCACACTGATGTTAACAGACCACACTGATGTTAGACCACACTGATATTAACAGACCACACTGATGTTAATAGACCACACTGATGTTAATAGACCACACTGATATTAACAGACCACACTGATGTTAATAGACCACACTGATGTTAGACCACACTGATGTTAACAGACCACACTGATGTTAATAGACCACACTGATGTTAGACCACACTGATGTTAGACTACACTGATATTAACAGACCACACTGATGTTAATAGACCACACTGATGTTAATAGACCACACTGATATTAACAGACCACACTGATGTTAACAGACCACACTGATGTTAATAGACCACACTGATGTTAGACCACACTGATGTTAACAGACCACACTGATGTTAATAGACCACACTGATGTTAACAGACCACACTGATGTTAATAGACCACACTGATGTTAATAGACCACACTGATGTTAATAGACCACACTGATGTTAATAGACCACACTGATGTTAATAGACCACACTGATGTTAATAGACCACACTGATGTTAGACCACACTGATGTTAACAGACCACACTGATGTTAATAGACCACACTGATGTTAGACCACACTGATGTTAGACCACACTGATGTTAATAGACCACACTGATATTAACAGACCACACTGATATTAACAGACCACACTGATGTTAACAGACCACACTGATGTTAATAGACCACACTGATGTTAACAGACCACACTGATATTAACAGACCACACTGATATTAGACCACACTGATATTAACAGACCACACTGATGTTAACAGACCACACTGATGTTAATAGACCACACTGATGTTAGACCACACTGATATTAACAGACCACACTGATATTAACAGACCACACTGATATTAACAGACCACACTGATATTAACAGACCACACTGATAATAACAGACCACACTGATATTAATAGACCACACTGATATTAACAGACCACACTGATGTTAACAGACCACACTGATATTAATAGACCACACTGATATTAACAGACCACACTGATGTTAACAGACCACACTGATGTTAACAGACCACACTGATATTAACAGACCACACTGATGTTAACAGACCACACTGATATTAACAGACCACACTGATATTAACAGACCACACTGATAATAACAGACCACACTGATGTTAACAGACCACACTGATGTTAACAGACCACACTGATGTTAATAGACCACACTGATATTAATAGACCACACTGATGTTAACAGACCACACTGATGTTAACAGACCACACTGATGTTAATAGACCACACTGATGTTAGACCACACTGATATTAACAGACCACACTGATATTAACAGACCACACTGATGTTAACAGACCACACTGATATTAACAGACCACACTGATATTAACAGACCACACTGATATTAACAGACCACACTGATATTAATAGACCACACTGATGTTAATAGACCACCATGATGTTAACAGACCACACTGATATTAACAGACCACACTGATATTAACAGACCACACTGATATTAACAGACCACACTGATATTAACAGACCACACTGATGTTAACAGACCACACTGATATTAACAGACCACACTGATATTAACCGACCACACTGATATTAACAGACCACACTGATAATAACAGACCACACTGATATTAACAGACCACACTGATATTAACAGACCACACTGATATTAACAGACCACACTGATGTTAACAGACCACACTGATATTAACAGACCACACTGATATTAACAGACCACACTGATGTTAACAGACCACACTGATGTTAGACTACACTGATGTTAACAGACCACACTGATATTAACAGACCACACTGATGTTAACAGACCACACTGATGTTAATAGACCACACTGATGTTAACAGACCACACTGATGTTAATAGACCACACTGATATTAACAGACCACACTGATATTAACAGACCACACTGATATTAACAGACCACACTGATGTTAACAGACCACACTGATGTTAATAGACCACACTGATATTAACAGACCACACTGATGTTAATAGACCACACTGATGTTAATAGACCACACTGATGTTAATAGACCACACTGATGTTAGACCACACTGATGTTAGACCACACTGATATTAACAGACCACACTGATGTTAATAGACCACACTGATATTAACAGACCACACTGATGTTAATAGACCACACTAATGTTAATAGACCACACTGATGTTAATAGACCACACTGATGTTAATAGACCACACTGATGTTAACAGACCACACTGATGTTAACAGACCACACTGATATTAACAGACCACACTGATGTTAGACCACACTGATATTAATAGACCACACTGATGTTAATAGACCACACTGATGTTAATAGACCACACTGATGTTAACAGACCACACTGATATTAACAGACCACACTGATATTAACAGACCACACTGATGTTAACAGACCACACTGATGTTAGACCACACTGATATTAACAGACCACACTGATGTTAATAGACCACACTGATATTAACAGACCACACTGATATTAACAGACCACACTGATATTAACAGACCACACTGATGTTAACAGACCACACTGATGTTAACAGACCACACTGATGTTAACAGACCACACTGATATTAACAGACCACACTGATATTACCAGACCACACTGATGTTAACAGACCACATTGATGTTAACAGCCGTGTTTCTGGAGATGGTTTAATTGATGCGTGTACAGCTGCTTGGTGTGTGTTTAATGACTGTACAGCTGCTTGGTGTGTGAGCAGGGCAGACCCCTCTCCAAGACGATGGGCTGGGCCCTGTGGATGACAGCTAAACAATCTAATCAGCTGACTCTGCTGCATTGGCACAGGGTCCTGTTTGTACTGAGGTCTCTTCAGGCCTCCTCTGCTCTGCCTGCTGGAGAGCTGTTGGTGTGTGTGTGTGTGTGTGTGTGTGTGTGTGTGTGTGTGTGTGTGTCTGTCTGTGTGTGTGTGTGTGTGTGTGTGTGTGTGTGTGTGTGTGTGTGTGTGTGTGTGTGTGTGTGTGTGTGTGCGCCCATGCGCATGTGTGTGTGTGTGTGTGTACATGCGCATGTGTGTGTGTGTGTGTACATGTGTGTGTGTGTGTGTGTGTGTGTGTGTGTGTGTGTGTGTGTGTGTGTGTGTGTGTGTGTGTGTGTGTGTGTGTGTGTGTGTGTGTGTGTGTGTGTGTGTGTGTGTGTGTGTGTGTGTGTGTGTGTGTGTGTGTGTGCGCCCATGCGCATGTGTGTGTGTGTGTGTGTACATGCGCATGTGTGTGTGTGTGTGTACATGTGTGTGTGTCTGTATGACTGGCTAAGTGTGTACCTCTCTACATTGAGCCTGAGAAAGAAAGTGGTGACTGCAGTAACTGTATCTGGGACTAGTTTAGAGCAGACTCAAGGTTTGTTTGGCTTTTCAACAGACATTCCTGTTAGCTAGCTTATTCAGATGTTCTGGTGCTTTGTTCTTATTAGCTGTTTCCTTCAGTTTACACCTCAAATACTGCATGGAATGGAGGTCTGGTGTGGAGACTGTGATGGTTCATCAGGAACGGTGCTTCGTCTTCGCCGACCAAATAGTGTCCTGTAGTTTAGCATTTGTGCGTAATACCGTTCCTATTTAAGATCATTCCTGAACATCTAGATAAGGGCATGTGCCCTGAAACATTAGAAAGCAATACTGCATAATTTAGCATATGCTTCATAGAGTTGAGTTCAAACAACAAGTAGAAAATACCCACTATTTTTCCTGTTGTGTAGCCAGGCTGCTGTGTGTTAGTGGTGCAATGGTAGAAAATACCCACTATTTTTCCTGTTGTGTAGCCAGGCTGCTGTGTATTAGTGGTGCAATGGTAGAAAATACCCACTATCTTTCCTGTTGTGTAGCCAGGCTGCTGTGTATTAGTGGTGCAATGGTAGAAAATACCCACTATTTTTCCTGTTGTGTAGCCAGGCTGCTGTGTATTAGTGGTGCCATGGTTCTGTCTGGAACATCTGTTGAGCATTAGAACGATCCGATTGGCATCCCTATCATTGAAACAGAATAATGTCATGTAATTGAGGAATTCTCCCTGAACGGGGACGTGTCCAAGGGTCTTATCTTCCTCCCGCTGAGAATGATTACAATAAGCTCAGCTTGGCGACAGATGGAATGTGTATACTGTAGCGCGTGTGTGTGTGTGTCTCATCTTCACAACAAATTTGTTTTATTAAATTATCGAACAGTTTACATTCTTATAGCCAGCGTAATCCTATTGATAAGATAAATGCAAACATACTATAGTTTAGCGAAGATAAGTGTCTCATAAAGAGGGGAGGGGAGGAGGAGGAGAGGAGGAGGGTATCTTTGGGTGGTGACACAACAGGAGAATAAGCTGCCTGTCTGTAGCCTGTTGGTTAGCTAGGCTTTGTGGAGAGAGAGAAGTCTAGTATGTTATTTTGGTATGACCTGTACAGTATTTCAGTAGGATGGTTGTGGTAGAAACCCTGCCTGTTGGGATATGACCTCTACAGTATTTCAGTAGGATGGTTGTGGTAGAAACCCTGCCTGTTGGGATATGACCTGTACAGTATTTCAGTAGGATGGTTGTGGTAGAAACCCTGCCTGTTGGGATATGACCTGTATAGTATTTCAGTAGGATGGTTGTGGTGGAAACCCTGCCTGTTGGGATATGACCTGTACAGTATTTCAGTAGGATGGTTGTGGTGGAAACCCTGCCTGTTGGGATATGACCTGTACAGTATTTCAGTAGGATGGTTGTGGTGGAAACCCTGCCTGTTGGGATATGACCTGTACAGTATTTCAGTAGGATGGTTGTGGTGGAAACCCTGCCTGTTGGGATATGACCTGTACAGTATTTCAGTAGGATGGTTGTGGTAGAAACCCTGCCTGTTGGGATATGACCTGTACAGTATTTCAGTAGGATGGTTGTGGTGGAAACCCTGCCTGTTGGGATATGACCTGTACAGTATTTCAGTAGGATGGTTATTGTAACGGCGGTCCTCCTCCTCTTCATCTTCGGAAGAGGAGGAGTATTGAGGGAACCAAGGCGCAGCGTAGTGAAATGACATTTTATTAACGAAAAAACACGAACTTGAATAAACTAACAAAAATAACAAACGGTGTAGACAGACCTATACGACGAACTCACATAAAACAAGAAGAACGCACGAATAGGACAATTAGACTACACAAACCGAACAAACCGTAACAGTCGCGTATGGTGCAAACAATTACACAGACACGGAAGACAATCACCCACAACGAACACTGTGACAACGCCTACCTAAATATGACTCTTAATTAGAGGAACGCCAAACACCTGCCTCTAATTAAGAGCCATACCAGGCAACCCAAAACCAACACAGAAACAGAAAACATAGAATGCCCACCCAACCTCACGTCCTGACCAACTAACACACATAACAAACTAACATAAATAGGTCAGGAACGTGACATAACCCCCCCCATAAGGTGCGAACTCTGGGCGCACCAGCACAAAATCTAGGGGAGGGTCTGGGTGGGCATCTAACCACGGTGGTGGCTCAGGCTCCGGGCGAGGTCCCCACCCCACCATAGTCAATCCCAACCTCCATCTACCCCTAAAAATGTCCACCCATATCCCACAAAATCCTCCTTGTAACATCCATGACAGGGACAGCACCGGGACAGAGGAATAAATCAAGACAGAGGGATAGATAAGAATAAAGAGGTAGATCAAGATAGAGAGGGAGATCATAATAGAGGGGCAACTCCGGACTGAAAGGCAGCTCCGGACAGAGAGACAGCTCTGGACTGAGGGGCAGTTCTGGGTATATAGCCCTTTCTGGCTGAAGGGCAGCTCATGGCTGACTGACGAATCTGGACGCTCATGGCAGGCTGACTGCTCTCGACGCTCATGGCAGGCTGACGGCTCTCGACGCTCATGGCTGGCTGACGGCTCTCGACGCTCATGGCTGGCTGACGGCTCTCGACGCTCATGGCTGGCTGACGGCTCTGGCTGCTCATGGCTCGCTGGCGGCTCTGGCTGCTCATGGCTCGCTGGCGGCTCTGGCAGATCCTGTCTGGTTGGCGGCTCTGGCAGATCCTGTCTGGTTGGCGGCTCTGGCAGATCCTGTCTGGTTGGCGGCTCTGGCAGATCCTGTCTGGTTGGCGGCTCTGGCAGATCCTGTCTGACGGGCGGCTCTAGCGGCTCCTGTCTGGCGGGCGGCTCTAGCGGCTCCTGTCTGGCGGGCGGCTCTAGCGGCTCCTGTCTGGCGGACGGCTCTGTAGGCTCATGGCAGACGGGCGGCTTTGCAGGCTCATGGCAGACGGGCGGCTTTGCAGGCTCATTGCAGACGGATGGCTCAGACGGCGCTGGGGAGACGGATGGCTCAGATGGCGCTGGGGAGACGGATGGCTCAGATGGCGCTGGTGAGACGGATGGCTCAGATGGCGCTGGTGAGACGGATGGCTCTGGCCGGATAAGGCGCACTGTAGACCTGGTGCGTGGTGCCGGAACTGGAGGCACCGGGCTAAGGATACGCACCTTCATACTAGTGCGGGGAGCAGGGACAGGGCACACTGTACTCTCAAAGCCCACTCTATACCTGATGCGTGGTACCGGCACTGGTGACACCGGGCTGAGGACAAGCACATCAGGATTAGTAGGGGGAGAAGATACAGTGTGTACAGGGCTCTGGAGACGCACAGGAGGCTTAGTGCGTGGTGCCGGAACTGGAGGCACCGAACTGGATACACGCACTACAGGGAGAGTGCGTGGAGGAGGAACAGGGCTCAGGAGACGCACTGGTAGCCTAGTGCGTAGCGTAGGCACTGTAGGTACTAGGAAATACCGGACCGTGGAGGCGTACTGGCACTCTTGAGCATTGAGCCTGCCCAACCTTACCTGGTTGAATGCTCCCGGTCGCCCGACCAGTGCGGGGAGGTGGAATAACCCGCACAGGCCTATGTAGGCGAACCGGGGAAACCATGCGTAAGGCAGGTGCCATGTATGCCGGCCCGAGGAGACGCACTGGAGACCAGACGCGTTGAGCCGGCCTCATGACACCTGGCTCAATACCCAATCTAGACCTACCAGTGCGGGGAGGTGGAATAACCCGCACTGGGCTATGCACTCGTACAGGAGACACCTTGCGCTCTACTGCGTAACACGGCGCCTGCCCGTACTCCCGCTCTCCACGGTAAGCCTGGGAAGTGGGCGCAGGTCTCCTACCTGCCCTTGGCCCACTACCTCTTAGCCACCCCCAAGAAATTTTTGGGTGTTACTCACGGGCTTTTTGGGCTTCCGTGCCAGACGCGTTCCCTCATAACTCCGGTTCCTCTCTCCGGTAGCCTCTGCTCTCCTCAGTGCCTCCAGCTGTTGGACGGTGATTTACTTTAGCCCATGGTCCTTCTCCGTTAAATACTTGCTCCCAACTCCATAAGTCCTGTATACCTCCCCGTTGCTCCAAATTACGCTGCTTGGTTCTGGAGATTTGGTGGGTGATTCTGTAACGGCGGTCCTCCTCCTCTTAATCTTCGGAAGAGGAGGAGTATTGAGGGAACCAAGGCGCAGCGTAGTGAAATGACATTTTTATTAACGAAAAAACACGAACTTGAATAAACTAACAAAAATAACAAACGGTGTAGACAGACCTAACTAACACACATAACAAACTAACATAAATAGGTCAGGAACGTGACAGTTATGGTGGAAACCCTGCCTGTTGGGATATGACCTCTACAGTATTTCAGTAGGATGGTTGTGGTGGAAACCCTGCCTGTTGGGATATGACCTGTACAGTATTTCAGTAGGATGGTTGTGGTGGAAACCCTGCCTGTTGGGGTTGGAGGGGAGGGAGAGAGAAAGAGGGGCTTCACCACCCTTTCTGTCGACTGTATGGGATAGTTGTGTCTCTGGCAGGGCATCAGAGGGGGATCATTCTAACACTCGGAGCCTACTGCTGATGGTGCCCCGGACCAGCCAACCCACACTACTCTGTCAACACCTGAGCAGCGTAGGATACAGTGGGTACTTGCCAGGGTCTTTGGGCCGAGGATCACTAGGAGAGGGAGGGAGACCACAGCAGCAAGATATGTGACCTGTTGCCATAAGAAAAGGGCAACCAGTGAAAAACAAACACCATTGTAAATAAAAACCCATATTTATTTTTATTTTTTTCTCTTTTGTACTGTAACTATTTGCACATCGTTACAACACTGTATATAGACATAATGTGACATTTGAAATGTCTTTATTCTTTTGGAATTTTTTAATGTAATGTTTACTGTTAATTTTTATTGTTTATTTCACTTTTGTTTATTATCTATTTCACTTGCTTTGGCAATGTAAACATATGTTTCCCACGCCAAAGGTACCCCCTTAAATTGAATTAAGAGAGAGGGAGAGAGAGAGAGAAAGAGAGAGAGAGAGAGAGACAGAGAGGAAAAGAAGGAACATTAAGTCAGAAATCAGCTCAGAGGGGTCGGGTAGGCTGTTTGAATATAATACCAGTCAAAAGTTTGGTTCTAGATAGCACCTTTTTCTCAAAGAGTGTGGTCTTGTACCAGTGTTGAGAATGGAAGGGTTAGAAGGAATGTGCCTGGAGAGCCCGGCCTCAAGCACACAGATCACCTTACTGCTGTCTGCATGGCTGGGAGATACACTACGTTACCCACACAGGGACAACCCAATGCCAAGGGGCCTCGTCCATGAGGACATGTACAGGATGTTACAGGATGTACAAACAGTGTACATATACTGTATGTTACTGTATGTGTGAATGGTTCTTCAATGGCATTTTCACACTGCAAATGATCTATGATGTTTCAAATGTAGAGTGAGAGAGGGGAGAGAACGAGTGAGAGAGAGTGAGAGAGGGGAGAGAGCGAGTGAGAGAGAGTGACAGAGGGGAGAGAGCGAGTGAGAGAGAGAGAGAGAGAGAGAGAGAGAGGGGAGAGAGCGGGTGAGAGAGAGAGAGAGGGGAGAGAGCGAGTGAGAGAGAGAGAGAGAGAGAGAGAGAGAGAGAGAGGAGAGAGCGAGTGAGAGAGAGAGAGAGAGAGAGAGGGGAGAGAGCGGGTGAGAGAGAGAGAGAGAGAGAGGGGAGAGAGCGAGTGAGAGAGAGAGACAGAGGGGAGAGAGCGAGTGAGAGAGAGAGAGAGAGGGGAGAGAGCGAGTGAGAGAGAGAGACAGAGGGGAGAGAGCGAGTGAGAGAGAGAGAGAGAGGGGAGAGAGCGAGTGAGAGAGAGAGAGAGAGAGAGAGAGAGAGAGAGAGAGAGAGAGAGAGAGAGAGAGAGAGAGAGAGAGAGAGAGAGGGGAGAGAGCGAGTGAGAGAGGGAGCTCTTCTGGGAACAGCATGTGTTCTTTACTCGGAAGACAGCCTCTCAGATTTACTTCAATGGAACAAGAGAACCATTGGTTTTGAAATGATCAAAGATACATTAGAGGCTAGACGAAAGTATGAATGAGACGAGAAAGAGAAAAAAACCCGAATCTGTCTTTCAATAACAGATAATGACATTGTTGTGCAATAAGCTTCACAGTTGTACTCTAGCGTTTGATGAAAGCAGTCAGCCAGTGGAACAACAACATGAAGGGTGTTGATCAGACATACAGGCGGACGGAGAGATAGATAGATTGGAAATGAGTGAGTGGTGTCACAGAGAGGGAGGACAGGACAAGGACATAATAGTACTGGATTGAAGGAACACAGCTGTGTCCCCAGATCCCAATACTGTACACTGTGTTCTCCATCCACCAGTCACAACCTTCGCCTCCCTTCCCCCATTTGTCTCTCCCCTGTTCCTCACCCCCTGACTCCTTCCCCTGTCTGTTTCCCCCCTGCTCTTCAACCTTTCCCCCCTCTCCCTGCACAGCTCTCCCCTGTTCCTCACCCCCTGACTCCTTCCCCTGTCTGTTTCCCCCCTGCTCTTCAACCTTTCCCCCCTCTCCCTGCACAGCTCTCCCCTGTTCCTCACCCCCTGACTCCTTCCCCTGTCTGTTTCCCACCTGCTCTTCAACCTTTCCCCTCTCTCCCTGCACAGCTCTCCCCTGTTCCTCACCCCCTGACTCCTTCCCCTGTCTGTTTCCCCCCTGCTCTTCAACCTTTCCCCCCTCTCCCTGCACAGCTCTCCCCTGTTCCTCACCCCCTGACTCCTTCCCCTGTCTGTTTCCCCCCTGCTCTTCAACCTTTCCCCTCTCTCCCTGCACAGCTCTCCCCTGTTCCTCCGCCAGTCACAACCTCAACCCCCCCATCTGTCTCCCCCTTCTGTCTCCCCCTTCTCGTCCCCTCTCCCCTTCACACCTGCCACTCTTTCATTTACCACGGTAGCACGCTCTCTCTACGTTCCACCTGACATCTGTCATCAGATGAGGGAAAAAAAGAGAGCTGACTTCAAATGTATCTGACCTTCTCTGACCCTCGCTGACCTTCTGGCCCTCTCTCACCCTCTGGTCCTCGGTCTCCAACTACAGCTCATATCAGCTTTCAGAGGTCAAAAGACCCATTCACAGCTCTCACACACTCTCTCTCCAGCAATCATGGTTACAGGAGTTTGACTAAGAACTGAGACGGATATAATTGTCAGTGAGAGTCATCAGGAAGACGTGCTGAAGAATTGGAGTGAATGCATGCTGGTTTGAAGGCAATAACACTGACGGTGGCCTAACAGCCGAAACATCTGCTCTGTATGGTTGCCTCTTCAATGAATAGACAAATCAAAATATGACTTTTAAACTCCCCTTTTTAAGTGTGGCCCCTGTAATGCGTGTTATGTTTTGACATTTTGTTGTTCTGTGTTTCAGCTCTTGTATGAAGAGTGGGCGAGTTACAGTGTATTTTACAAATACCAGCCTATCGGGCTAGTAAGGTGAGGGAAAGTTTCCTATAGTGAAACTGGAACATTATTTCTGAGATTGCTCTGTTCTTCCTCAATCGCTATCTGGTGAAGGTCTGTTTAGATTGCAATGTCACATTATGTTTTTAATCTTTATATCAAATATACATTATTTCTTTCATAAGAGAGAAAGTGTTGCGCCTAACCTTACAATGCAGTATGTTCTTCCTAATGCAGGAAATACTTTATACATATTCTATGTTCTTTTATGTATTCTATTATTATCATGACACAAGGCGAGACCCTGATGCAGAAACAGGAGGCAGATTGTTGGAGTTTAACATGTTTAATAATCCAAAAAGGAGTAGGCAAGAGAATGGTCGTGGACAGGTCAAAGGTCAAAACCAGTTCAGAGTCCAATAGGTACCGAAGGGCAGGCAGATTCAAGGTCAGGGCAGGCAGGATGATCAGGCAGGCGGGAAAGTAGTACAGGCAGAGTCAGGCAGTGTTCAAAACCGGGAAGACTAGCAAAAGAGAATAGAAAAGGAGTAAGGGGAAAAACACCTTGACTTGACTAAACATACAAGACGAACTGGCAGAGAGAGACAGGAAACACAGGGATAAATACACTGGCACAGAGAGACAGGAAACACAGGGATAAACACACTGGCACAGAGAGACAGGAAACACAGGGATAAATACACTGGCACAGAGAGACAGGAAACACAGGGATAAATACACTGGCACAGAGAGACAGGAAACACAGGGATAAATACACTGGGGGAAATAAGTGACACCTGGAGGGGGTGGAGACAATCAGAGGGACAGGTGAAACAGATCACAGCGTGACAATTATATTGTATGATATTATATATTATTTTGTATTCTATTATATTGTATTCCATTCTATTATTTCTATTCTATTTGAAAGATGAGATTGCTGTATTGTTTCCTTTACAGGAAGTACTTTGGGGAGAAGATAGGACTGTACTTTGCGTGGCTGGGGCTGTACACCCAGATGCTGATCCCTGCTTCTATAGTGGGAGTCATCGTGTTCCTGTACGGCTGTGCCACCGTAGACGACAACATTCCCAGGTTAGCCCCATACACAGCCAAGGAAATAATCAGTGGTTCTACCCGGCAGTTGCCTGAGGTAACAATTCATACAAGTAATTCACTGTATGTAAGGTGTCTAAGACCATTGAAATGATTGAAGAAGATCGAATGGAAAGCCAGAGACATAGCTCAAGTAGATGTAGGACCTCATTATATTCACATATCCAATTGACTCACTTCAAATATTGTAACAGACAGCTTTAGGATATAGAGTGGTTTACATTGGGATATTTTTTGTTTTTTTTGTTCAACCTTTATTTAACTAGGCAAGTCAGTTAAGAACAAATTCTTATTTACAGTGACGGCCTATCCCAAACCCTAACGACGCTGGGCCAATTATGAGCCGCCCTATGGGACTCCCAATCACAGCCGGTTGTGATATAGCCTGGAATCGAACCAGGGTATGTAGTGACGCCTCTAGCACTGAGATGCAGTGCCTTAGACCGCTGCACCACTCGGGAAGCTTTATACTGTAGAGTGGTTTACAGTGAGATATTGTGACAGCTTTAGACTGTAGAATGGTTTACAGTGGGATATTGTGACAGCTTTAGACTGTAGAGTGGTTTACAGTGGGATATTGTGACAACTTTAGAGTGTAGAGTGGTTTACAGTGGGATATTGTGACAGCTTTAGAGTGTAGAGTGGTTTACAGTGGGATATTGTGACAACTTTAGAGTGTAGAGTGGTTTACAGTGGGATATTGTGACAGCTTTAGACTGTAGAATGGTTTACAGTGGGATATTGTGACAACTTTAGAGTGTAGAGTGGTTTACAGTGGGATATTGTGACAGCTTTAGACTGTAGAATGGTTTACAGTGGGATATTGTGATAACTTTAGAGTGTAGAGTGGTTTACAGTGGGATATTGTGACAGCTTTAGAGTGTAGAGTGGTTTACAGTGAGATATTGTGACAGCTTTAGACTGTAGAATGGTTTACAGTGGGATATTGTGATAACTTTAGAGTGTAGAGTGGTTTACAGTGGGATATTGTGATAACTTTAGAGTGTAGAGTGGTTTACAGTGGGATATTGTGACAGCTTTAGAGTGTAGAGTGGTTTACAGTGGGATATTGAGACAGCTTTAGACTGTAGAGTGGTTTACAGTGGGATATTGAGACAGCTTTAGACTGTAGAGTGGTTTACAGTGAGATATTGTGACAGCTTTAGAGTGTAGAGTGGTTTACAGTGGGATATTGGGACAACTTTAGAGTGTAGAGTGGTTTACAGTGGGATATTGAGACAGCTTTAGACTGTAGAGTGGTTTACAGTGAGATATTGTGACAGCTTTAGAGTGTAGAGTGGTTTACAGTGGGATATTGTGACAACTTTAGAGTGTAGAGTGGTTTACAGTGGGATATTGTGACAGCTTTAGAGTGTAGAGTGGTTTACAGTGGGATATTGTGACAGCTTTAGAGTGTAGAGTGGTTTACAGTGGGATATTGTGACAACTTTAGAGTGTAGAGTGGTTTACAGTGGGATATTGTGACAACTTTAGACTGTAGAATAGTTTACAGTGGGATATTAGCTTTAGACTGTAGAATAGTTTACAGTGGTATATTCGGACAGCTTTAGACTGTATAATAGTTTACAGTGGGATTTTGTGACAGTTTTAGACTGTAGAATAGTTTACAGTGGGATTTTGTGACAGTTTTAGACTGTAGAATATTTTACAGTGGGATTTTGTGACAGCTTTAGACTGTATAATAGTTTACAGTGGGATTTTGTGACAGTTTTAGACTGTAGAATAGTTTACAGTGGGATTTTGTGACAGTTTTAGACTGTAGAATAGTTTACAGTGGGATTTTGTGACAGCTTTAGACTGTAGAATAGTTTACAGTGGGATTTTGTGACAGCTTTAGACTGTAGAATAGTTTACAGTGGGATTTTGTGACAGTTTTAGACTGTAGAATAGTTTACAGTGGGATTTTGGTGACAGTTTTAGACTGTAGAATAGTTTACAGTGGGATTTTGTGACAGTTTTAGACTGTAGAATAGTTTACAGTGGGATTTTGTGACAGTTTTAGACTGTAGAATAGTTTACAGTGGGATTTTGTGACAGCTTTAGACTGTAGAATAGTTTACAGTGGGATTTTGTGACAGCTTTAGACTGTATAATGGTTTACAGTGGGATTTTGTGACAGCTTTAGACTGTAGAATGGTTTACAGTGGGATAATAACACACAGTATAAAGAACCGTGCCATGGTAACTAACAAGTGCAAAACTTGTTGCAGTGCCAAAACGAGAACAAGCAGACATTTCCAGTGGCTTGCGAAAGTATTCACCACCCTTGGCATTTTTCCTATTTTGTTGCTTTACATCCTGTTAATAAAATAGATTTTTGGGGGGTTGTATCATTTACTCAACATGCCTACCACTTTGAGGATGCAAAATATTTTTTCTTGTGAAACACTTCTACTTTTGCAAGGCACTGTAAACGGTTTATATTCAATACTTATTAAGACCATTTATATCTAATACAGTATTTAATATAGCCATCACCTACAGTATTTTATATAGCCATCACCTACAGTATTTAATATAGCCATCACCTACAGTATTTAATATAGCCTACACCTACAGTATTTAATATAGCCATCACCTACAGTATTTAATATAGCCATCACCTACAGTATTTAATATAGCCTACACCTACAGTATTTAATATAGCCATCACCTACAGTTTTTAATGTAGCCATCACCTACAGTATTTAATATAGCCATCACCTACAGTATTTAATATAGCCATCACCTACAGTATTTAATATAGCCTACACCTACAGTTTTTAATAAAACCATCACCTCGTTCCCAGTTCAGAATACCTGCCTTGCGCTGTAGCTCTGTCCTGTCCTGTCACTACTCCCTGGCTCGTGACTAACGTCTTAAATCATCTTCACTTCCTGCCAGCATAAATAACGCAGTGTAATGAAGTATTCATAATGTAGTCCAGGTCACTCTGCTGCTGCCTGAAGCCTGAAGCCTGAAGCCTTGCCTGGCTTGGCTTGACAGTCCACAACTACAAAAAGGAAACGTGTTCCTATACAGAGACAGAAGACAGACGGAAGAGGGGATTTGTGATGTCCAACATCTGGTTAATGTAGATGACAAGAGGAAATTAACCTCCCCCTGGCTAACATCTCATATCGTCGTCAGGATAGTTTGACAGACTCTGCTATCTGTGTCCAGATCCTCTGCCATGCTGCTCACAATCCTCCACAGACATGTGATCTTATTACAGTTTGCCCGACTCACCTGTTATATAAAACAAGAACGGAATATACTTTTAAGATCTGACTTAGTCTTGAGCTCCAGCGGTCTACAGTGTGGAGCGTCAGACTCGTGAGACTAGACCTAATTAATCTACATAACCCAGATCCCTGACATTATTGTGTAAATATGTTCATGAATAGTATTTTCAGCGAACGTAGAGATTTCTTTCAAAACACTTGTGGGTTGAGGTGCGGGTGTACATTCACTATATTTACATGAATTCAATGCCTTGTATGACATATTAAATCTACAGAAGTCAAAAGTCACTCTAGCTCAGGGGTTCCCAAACTTTTACTGCGTGCAACCCTAAATTGACACTTGAAAATAGTGGGAACCCGACTTGGGAATAGATTATACTCCCTAGTTAACGCTGTGTGTTCATATATTCACAAAATTTTTGGTCCTTCATAATAACTAGATGAAAGCACATTCCAATACTGTAAGAGGCTCATTAGTTGACACTAAAAGGTTGTATTCTATTCCCATTTAAAGAGATAAAAGTTATTAATTAGTTTGATAAAAGAACAGATTTTCATAGGGGAAACGTCTATTTCAGGGCTCCCGAGTGGAGCAGCGGTCTAAGGCACTACTTCTCAGTGCAAGAGGTGTCACTACAGACATCCTGGTTCGATTCCAGGCTGCATCTCAACCGGCTGTGATTGGGAGTCGCATAGGGCGGCGCACAATTGGCCCGGCGTAGTCCGGGTTGGGCCGGTGTAGGCCGTCATTGTAAATAAGAATTTGTTCTTAACTGACTTGCCTAGTAAAATAAGGATTCCATTTAAAAAAGGGGGACCCCACATGGGGTGCCGACTCCAAGTTTGGGAGCCACTGCTCTAGCTTGACAGCCTGGCATAGTAACACCCACTGGTGGTACTCAAATCAAATCAAGCTTTATTTCTATAGCACATTTCAGACATGGAATTTTTTTTTATTTTTTTTTATTTAACCTTTATTTAACCAGGTAGGCAAATTGAGAACACGTTCTCATTTACAATTGCGACCTGGCCAAGATAAAGCAAAGCAGTTCGACACATACAACAACACATAGTTACACATGGAGTAAAAACAAACATATAGTCAATAATACAGTGAAAAAAATAAGTCTACAGTATATACAATGTGAGCAAGTGAGGTGAGATAAGGGGGGTGAAGGCAAACAGATATATGTATAAATAAATAAAAATATAAAAAGGCCATGGAGGCGAAGTGAGTACAACACAGCAAGTAAAATAAAAACTAAAAAAAACACTGGAATGGTTGGTTTGCATTGGAAGAAAGTGCAAAGTAGAGACAGAAATAATGGGGTGCAAAGGAGCAAAATAAATTAATAAATAAATACAGTAGGTAAAGAGGTAGTTGTTTGGGCTAAATTGTAGATGGGTTATGTACAGGTGCAGTAATCTATGAGCTGCTCTGACAGCTGGTGCTTAAAGCTAGTGAGGGAGATAGGTGTTTCCAGTTTCAGAGATTTTTGTAGTTCGTTCCAGTCATTGGCAGCAGAGAACTGGAAGGAGAGGCGTCCAAAGGAAGAATTGGTTTTGGGGGTGACTAGAGAGATATACCTGCTGGAGCGCGTGCTACGGGTAGGTGCTGCTATGGTGACCAGCGAGCTGAGATAAGGGGGGACTTTACCTAGCAGGGTCTTGTAGATGACCTGGAACCAATGGGTTTGGCGACGAGTATGAAGCGAGGGCCAGCCAACGAGAGTGTACAGGTCGCAGTGGTGGGTAGTATATGGGGCTTTGGTGACAAAACGGATGGCACTGTGATAGACTGCATCCAATTTATTGAGTAGGGTTTTGGAGGCTATTTTGTAAATGACATCACCGAAGTCGAGGATTGGTAGGATGGTCAGTTTTACAAGGGTATGTTTGGCAGCATGAGTAAAGGATGCTTTGTTGCGGAATAGGAAGCCAATTCTAGATTTGACTTTGGATTGGAGATGTTTGATGTGGGTCTGGAAGGAGAGTTTACAGTCTAACCAGACACCTAGGTATTTGTAGTTGTCCACATATTCTAAGTCAGAGCCGTCCAAAGTAGTGATGTTGGACAGGCGGGCCGGAGCAGGCAGCGATCGGTTGAAGAGCATGCATTTGGTTTTACTTGTATTTAAGAGCAGTTGGAGGCCACGGAAGGAGAGTTGTATGGCATTGAAGCTCGCCTGGAGGGTTGTTAACACAGTGTCAAAAGAAGGGCCAGAAGTATACAGAATAGTGTCGTCTGCGTAGAGGTGGATCAGAGAATCACCAGCAGCAAGAGCGACATCATTGATGTAAACAGAGAAGAGAGTCGGTCCAAGAATTGAACCCTGTGGCACCCCCATAGAGACTGCCAGAGGCCCGGACAACAGACCCTCCGATTTGACACACTGAACTCTATCAGAGAAGTAGTTGGTGAACCAGGCGAGGCAATCATTAGAGAAACCAAGGCTGTCGAGTCTGCCAATGAGGATGTGGTGATTGACAGAGTCAAAAGCCTTGGCCAGGTCAATGAATACGGCTGCACAGTATTGTTTCCTATCGATGGCGGTTACGATATCGTTTATGACCTTGAGCGTGGCTGAGGTGCACCCATGACCAGCTCTGAAACCAGATTGCATAGCGGAGAAGGTGTGGTGTGATTCGAAATGGTCGGTAATCTGTTTGTTGACTTGGCTTTCGAAGACCTTAGAAAGGCAGGGTAGGATAGATATAGGTCTGTAGCAGTTAGGGTCAAGGGTGTCCCCCCCTTTGAAGAGGGGGATAACCGCAGCTGCTTTCCAATCTTTGGGTATCTCAGACGACACGAAAGAGAGGTTGAAGAGGCTAGTAATAGGGGTGGCAACAATTTCAGCAGATAGTTTTAGAAAGAAAGGGTCCAGATTATCTAGCCCGGCTGATTTGTAAGGGTCCAGATTTTGCAGCTCATTAAGAACATCAGCTGACTGTATTTGGGAGAAAGAGAAATGGGGAAGGCTTGGGCGAGTAGCAGAGGGGAGGGCAGTGCTGTTGTCCCGGGTAGGGGTAGCCAGGTGGAAAGCATGGCCAGCCGTAGAAAAATGCTTATTGAAATTCTCAATTATAGTGGATTTGTCGGTGGTGACAGTGTTTCCTATCTTCAGGGCGGTTGGAAGCTGGGAGGAGGTGTTCTTATTCTCCATGGACTTTACGGTGTCCCAGAACTTTTTTGAATTTGTGTTGCAGGAAGCAAATTTCTGCTTGAAAAAGCTAGCCTTGGCTGTTCTAACTGCCTGTGTATATTGGTTTCTGGCTTCCCTGAAAAGTTGCATATCACGGGGGCTGTTCGATGCTAATGCAGAACGCCATAGGATGTTTTTCTGTTGGTTAAGGGCAGTCAGGTCAGGAGAGAACCAAGGGCTATATCTGTTCCTGGTTCTAAATTTCTTGAATGGGGCATGCTTATTCAAGATGGTGAGGAAGGCATTTTTAAAAAATGACCAGGCATCCTCTACTGACGGGATGAGATCAATATCCTTCCAGAATGCAACGCAATGTGCTTCACAGGATAAAACAAATAAAAAAACTATGAAAATCAAAGCTGAAATATCAATAACCATAAGATTTAAAAAATTATGAATGACCAAAACTGAACAACTAAAAAGCACCCTAATGAAAAGCAAAGCTAAAGAGATGTGTTTTAAGATCTCTTTTAAATATGTCCACAGTTTCGGCCCCCCTCAGGTTCTCTGGCAGACTATTCCAGAGGCTGGGGGCTTAGTAACTAAAGGCTGCCTCTCCATGCCTCTTGGTCCTAGGCTTTGGGATAGATAAAAGGCCAGTGCCAAGGGCCAGAAGGACCTACTGGGTACATAACTTAAAAGCATGTCTGACATCAAATCAAACTGTATTAGTCACATTCGCCGAATACAACCTTACAGTGAAATGCTTACTTACGATCCCCTAACCAACAATGCAGTTTAAAAAAAATACGGATAAGAATAAAAGTAACAAGTAATTAAAGAGCATGTATTGGGGTGCACAATCATGGATTGATTTTAAAACCAATAAAATAATCGTGAAATGTTTCATGAAAAAAATAAAATAATAATAATTAAAAAAAATAATAATCGTAAAATGATTTCTAAAACTCACAGGCAGCCAGTGCAGAGACCTTTAAACCGGTGTAATGTGTGCTCTCCGTCTGGTCTTGGTCAGTACCCATGCTGCAGCATTCTGTATGTTTTGTATTTGACCAATGGCATACTTGGGTAGACCAGACAGGAGAGCATTACAGTAGTCAAGCCTGTTTGTAATAAAACCATGGATGAGGCTCTCTGTATCAGCCTGAGAGAGAAATGGCCGTACCTTGGCAATGCTCCTCAGGTGGTAGAAAAATATTTTGGTCACATTCCTAATGTGTGATTTGAAATTTAGTTCAGAATCTAAAATAACACCTAGGTTTTTACCCGGTATTTTATCTTTTTTGTGCCGTGAATAAAAATGTGCTTTGGCTCCAACAATAAGTACCTCGATCTTGATTTAGCTGGAGGAAGTTGTGAGCCATCCAAGTATTTAAAGCACTAATACAGTCTTATAATTTATCCATGGAGATAAAAGGAGATAACGAGGACTGACTGTTTTATCTCTTTCCTCCCCCCATCCCCCTTTCTACAGCATGGAGATCTGCCACCCCAAGAACAACATCACCATGTGCCCGCTGTGTGACAGAGCCTGTAGTTACTGGAAACTGAAGGAAGCCTGCGGGACGGCCCGGGCCAGCCACCTCTTTGACAACCCTGCCACCGTCTTCTTCTCCATCTTCATGGCCCTCTGGGGTAAGAGGCTGAGGCTTGTCCACACAACAGAACAAAACAGCACAACTTTATTTATTTGTATAATTTATTTAACAGGGACAGTACTCAATAATCAACCCCCTAGATGATACGGTCAGGCCCTGCGATAGACTCACATCCTGTCCAGGTGGTGTACATGTACATCAAGCTACCTCACATTGCTATGCTCAAAGGTCAGATCAATGCCAGTCGGCTGGACAGACCACAATATTGTGACCATAACCATGAACACCAAGGTTACAAAGAAACCCCCAATGATTGTGGTCAAGAGAAAACAAATAGAAATTGAATCATGTGCAATTTCAAAATGATTTTTCTGCTGTACCCTGGGAGCTGATTTATCTAGAGGAGGAACGAGACCAGTTGGGGCTCGTCCATCTCCATGGATTGATAATGAACTGGGTGAGGTGTTTTCTCAAAGAAATAGGGCAAAAGTCTTAGCAGCCAAATCTAAAGTAGAAATTGATGAACAGAATTATAGAACACTACGTAATGGTGCAGTTAAATTATATCGTAAGAAAAATAGCTTTATTTTACAAAAATGCTTTTATTGATTGTTTGGAATACAGTGAAGGGCTTACGTGGTACATCTATCCCATAATACTTATCTAGTGTGGAGGTTGACCGGAGAACAACAAAAAAACAGATGACTTTGTCAATAATTTTACAGATTGAAAACATATTTACTGAGAGATAATGTAAACAGCCTTTCTTCCAAACAAGCTATCGTCCAATAGATTGATGATCATATTATGGGCATACATTTTCAATGTGTGTAAGTATGTGATCCCGGGAAGTGCAGGAAATGAACCCTTAACCGGGGGGCCGCTAGCGCTACACTCTTACCAACTGATACTCATACTCTCTGCTCTTCCTCACTTCCACCTATTTTGTTCTTCCAGATGTTCAGTCTCCCATTTGTCCTCTTTCTTTGTTTCCTTTGTTCATTCATGTGTCCACTATTCTTTCTTTCTTTCCCACTTTCTTTTCTACTCTTTCTCCCTTTCCGGCACTCTCTCTCTATGACAGTCCAGTGGGCCACTCAGCCTTGTGGACTGTACTGTACAGAGTCTTACTCTGTGGATTAAACCATGCATGTTTTCCCTTTAAAAATGGTCTCTTTGCTGGTGCCTTCCTGTTCTGTTCATTGTCCCAGTGAGGCTGGGCCTGCGAGGCCTGAGACTGAAGGCAGGAAGCAATAGACTGGAGCACTGCATGAGGGCACAAGTTCAGCACTAGGATTTATTTGCGGTTTAATTTGCTGGTGTGTGTGTGTGTGTGTGAGACATAGGTGTGGATGAGACATTAACGTGTACAGTACTGCATCAGTTCAAGTGTTACAGTATGTTGTGTCTTTGTTATGAAAGAATGATGCAACTGCCGTTCCTCACTGTTGGAGGTAGGAATTAATGTTTTACAGCCTCTCAACTGGAATACAATGTGTTATTCTCAAAGGACATGGACAATCCTTAACAATTAGCCAAAACATTTATTTCAAATACATTTTTACACCTTCCTCAGGCATTCCATTAATATTCTGGGTCACATTCAAGTCTGATGATTACATTTTTGCAAACTCACAAAAATGCAAACTCCCCATTTAGTTTTAATAGAACAACTTAGTGTGTGAAATATGGAGAATTGAAAGGCCATTTTCAGACCAATTGGAGTAAATATGTGAGACATGTTTTTGCATAACTGTCTGTCTGCCCTCCCTGTCTCTCCTGTCAGAGTCAACGTTATGACCAGAATGCTGTTTTTGTTATCCACAAATGTATATATCAGCATCCCTAATGTAGTTGGACACATGTTGTCATACTAAAATGTTTACTCCACGTGAGTGTTCTCTTTCATTTAATCACTCAATGTTGAGGAGACTAAACTGCTTGGTGTAACCCTAGATTGGTAACTGACATGGTCAAAATATATTGATGCAACGGAAGCTAAGATGGGGAGAGGTCTGTCCATGTTAAAGCGCGGCTCAGCTTTCTTAACATTACAATCAACTTAACAAGTCGACCAGGCCTTAGTTTTATCCCGTCTGGACTACTGCCCAGTTATATGGTCAAGTGCCACCAAGAACATAGGCAAATTACAGTTTGCCCAGAACAGAGCAGCACGGCTGATCTTTAAATGTACGCAGAGCGTTATAATTTAAATAACATGCATGTCAATTTCTCCTGGCTCAAAGTAGAGGAGAGATTGACTGCATCACACGTCTTTGTGAGAGGTATTGACATTTTGAAATCACCAAACTGTCTGTTCAAACAGGTAACACACAGCTCAGACACCCATACATTCCCACAAGACATGCCACCAGAGGTCTCTTCAAAGTCCAGAACAGACTTTGGGAAACGTACAGTGCTACACAGAGCCATGACTACATGGAACTCTCTTCCACATCAAGTAACTCAAGCAAGCAGTATAATCTGCTAAAAAAACATTGTAATGTTGTGGAATTTTTTATGTATCCTTTTTTTTAACTAGGCAAGTCAGTTAAGAACAAATTCTGATTTACAGTGACGGTCTACCGTGGCCAAACCCTAACCCGGACGACACTGAGCCAATTGTGTGCCGCTCTATGGGACTCCCAATCACAGCCGGTTGTGATACAGCCTGGAATCGAACCAGGGACTGTAATGACGCCTCTAGCACTGAGATGCAGTGCCTTATAGACATCTGCGCCACTTTTTTATATTGTACATTTGTAATATTAGAGTAATGATGTCATAATGTCTTGTATGATGTAATAATGTCTTGTATGATGTAATAATGTCTTGTATGATGTAATGTTTTATTTATGATGTTGTGGTTTGTTGTGATGTAACTGTTTTAACCCTGTTTGGACCCCAAGAAGAGTAGTAAGGGGTATACTAATAAAATACCCCAAAATGCTAATGTCACCACTATAGGAAACTATCTACCATGTCCCATAGTGGTGACAACGTCTCATTCAGAGAACCAAGGTTAGTCATTGAGGAGTTTATTTTTCACAGCAGCTTGTGGAGCGCCCCGTAGAGAGACTACTCATCAAGTAACCCGAGACACTTTGATGGATGAACATTATATGGATGAAAAATAGAACATGTAGTCGCCCCAGGTGCCTGTCTGCATATAGACTCTCCCTGCCACTGTCCCTGCTGTTCCCACAAGACTGAAACATACCTGGAATCCAATTCATGTCATCTCTACACAAGCATTGAATTAGCCCCAAATTTAGCTCCTCATCCCTCACACGTGGCAATTGATCATTGTTTCTCATTATACATTTAATAATTGATCGCTGCAATCCTAATTTTAGCACCTTTATTACGCCACACGCACATAATCATCCTGGTCGGGGAACCATAATTGGACTGCCAAGGTAACTGATAAGTCATTCCACATGCACCTCTCTCGATAATAATAACCTTCTACATAATCTGGCCAATGTTGAAATTTAAACAACTGAATGAAAACAAATGCTTTATGGAGATGCGTGTAATGTAAATCGTTACCAAACTGTAATATCTTCAAAGCTACAATCTTGGATTTGAAAAACAACAAAACAGCAGCTCCATCGCTTGTTTTGGTATACAGCTGAGGGATGAGGCTTTGGAAACGTAACCCTTCTCGAATTTGTACTAGGCACTCTCGATCCAAGGACTGACAATCTTGTTGATATTGAGGATGATGTTGTTCTTGCGTTCAAGGGGCTCTTAACAGAACTCGTAACTGTGTTGGGTTGTACAGCTGCCATGTTCATGGAGCACTGGAAGAGAAGACAGATGCGTCTCAACTATGAATGGGATCTGACAGGCTTCGAGGAGGAGGAGGTGAGTGCTCTCCTGTTAGAGTCTTGCATTCCACTTTGTTTGTAAATGGGAGCACCATACTGTGGACTGTCCCAAATAATGCTGAGAGATGATGAGTTCATGTTTTACAATGCTGTTCTTCCTGTCCATTAACATTTCCTCCACACAATAGTTTATTATTCATAATTCCATCACTAGCCATGGGAAATGAATAGAAGAGAAAATGGTGTATAACTGGATTCCAGTTCTCCTCAGTGTTGTCTTGTTTGGAGACACAACAATAACTGGCACAGTAGACGGAAATAAATATTATATTTTTTTACTTCAAGTCCATTTTCCCCAAAATATTTAAAGGTTGAGGTATTTTGTAACTGTCTTGTCCTCCTCTTTCCCCCGTGGGTATCTACAGGAAGAGCTGAAGGTTTGGAACATTTCATTTTACACAAAATCTATATCTTTTTCCCCCTCAATCACCGTCTGGCTTTGCTACCCCCACACTGGCTCTTCTTCCTCAGACTGTCCACGGACACCACCTCGCCCTCCTAAAGCACCACAAACCACCACTACCCACAAACCACCACTACCCATTGAACCACCACTCTTTCTCTGAATGCCCACTAGCGTTGCACAATTCTGCATCTTCCAACCAGGATTGCTGGAGAACCTGGGAATTTTGCAACCCTAATGCTCACTGCTTCTGGCCTGCTTACAGCACCTGTACCATCCTGTCTCCTGTGAGTCGGATGTCAGGTTCAGCTCCCCCGCCCACGATCTCCTGGCCTAGCCAGCCTTCTCTCTGTCTCTCTCTGTCTCCCTGACCTAACTCCTCTACAAAGATTCATGCTGCAGGAGACCAGCAGCCACTGCAGCCCTCTAACCATCTCAATAGAAATAAGGGACCAGCGATTGTAGTCAACTGTAGTCTTTGAACATATTCTACCTACTCTGTACTGTAGAACTTGACGGGGCTATATAACCTTCTCACCTCAACACCAAGTGTGTTGTCACAAGGAATCTCCACTTGGGTGGACAGTGACAGCTATATTAAACCCTGCACCTTATGGGAGTATTTGATGAGTGTACCAGTCAGTGTCCATACATTTTTAAGAGCCTCTGTCTCTATTCGCTCCTCAGGACCACCCACGAGCTGAGTACGAGCTCCGAGTCATGCAGAAGTCCCTGAAGAAAGAACACAAGACACAGAAGGTACTGATTGGTTATTCCAGATTTCTACTACAGCTAGCCATTTAGATTTTATGTTGCTGGTTTAGTTTTTGTGATTTGATTTGCAGTCTCTTCTTTAGTCCGGATGTTTGGAAAGTGTGTGTCTCTTACAAAATGATTCATCCTTTACAGTGGTAGATTGATTGTATGGTATGATACGTATATGATATGGGTGTTAGACTAAAGACTACAGTCTGATGACAGTGCTTTACATGACTAGCGGGTTTCCTCTTCTTGTGATCGTTTTGTTTTGCGGTTCTCCTGGGTTACTGTGTTTATGTCTTCTGACTGCCAGAACCCTACAGAGATAGCAGAAGAAACCACAAACAAATGGAAGCAAACAGTTCAATCTGCCATGGCTGGGCCAAAACTGGTACTTTCAGTGTCCTCACCTCCCATCCACACCTTTCCCACACACGCTACTCTATGGAAGTCTGCCAAGACAAGCCATAATCATCCCATTACCCTGTCGGGTCTAATTTAATGAATAGAGAAGACGGTGCTCTTTTTTTCTGTGAAGCACATGATTGATTATGCATACAACGTTTCCACAAATAAAGTATTTTGGATTAAGCCTGGGACTTGACACGTCAGTCCATTTCACATACTGTAGATAGCACTCTTCCTGAGATCCACCCACACACCTCTGCTTGCCGTCACCTTTTACAGAGCTGATGTTACAACCGGTCTCCTCTTCCATTTCTTCTTGACAGTTGTTTGATTGGTTGTTTTTTCTTTCTGTGATTAGATTCTTCAGATCTGATTTTTCGTAGTGCTAGTGCTTGGTGCATGTTGTAATGTTTTGGCAGTGAGATTGAGCCAGTGTGGTTTGTTTTCTTTTAGTTCCATAGACCAGGGGTCTTCAACCTTTTCCAGCCCAGGGACCACCCTCCTGGAAGAGGAAGTGTAAACTCTAACATTTTCACTAAGAGCAGCTGTTTAACTGTTTAAACAAAGGTTAGCAATGTACAAAATAATGCCCAAGTCAAAAAAGCTTACCAGTAGCCAGCGGCACAAAGCCTATGAGAGATACTCGAGTGAGTGTAAATAATAAATCTTTTCTACTCTAGGTAATTAAAAGTTAGTTTATTCTATTTTTGCTACATTGAAATGCTACATTCGAATAAAATAAATATATATTTTTAGACTTTTTTTTCGGTTTCTTTTAACAAAAAGTAATGTGGTAATGCATTACCTCTAAGGCCCCTAGGGGGCTGCGGACCCCCTGCATTACCTCTATGGCCCCTAGGGGGCTGCGGACCCCCTGCATTACCTCTATGGCCCCTAGGGGGCTGCGGACCCCCTGCATTACCTCTATGGCCCCTAGGGGGCTGCGGACCCCCTGCATTACCTCTATGGCCCCTAGGGGGCTGCGGACCCCCTGCATTACCTCTATGGCCCCTAGGGGGCTGCGGACCCCCTGCATTACCTCTATGGCCCCTAGGCGGCTGCGGACCCCCTGCATTACCTCTATGGCCCCTAAGGGGCTGCGGACCCCCTGCATTACCTCTATGGCCCCTAGGGGGCTGCGGACCCCCTGCATTACCTCTATGGCCCCTAGGGGGCTGCGGACCCAGGTTGAATACCCCTGCCATAAACAGCATGTTCGCCTGTTCTGTTCCAAATGGTTTCTGGAAGATTATTGACATGGCTGTATCTACAATGACACCCTATTCCCTATATAGTGCACTAGTTTTGACCAGGGCCCAGGGCTCTGGTCAAAGGTAGCTCACTATTTAGGGAATAGGGTGCTGTTTCAGAGGCAACCATGTTATGACTGAGATGTGCTGCATAAAGAATGCTGAGAATGACTTAATGAATGCCTGAAAGATAGTGAAGGAACTATGAGAACACTACAACTGTCAGTGTATGAAATGTTGATTTCTGTGTTGTGGTCGCGTCAGCATCAAAACACCAGCTTTTCCCCTGTCCATCCATCGCTGTTTGGATTCTTCTGCTCACTGATCATGTTCATTTTCACATACAAACAGTTGCAGTACACTTGGTTGTAACTCGACAGGTTTGAATATTTTTGCCCCTCTTTTTTAGACAGAAAAAGAAAAGCTGACGTGCAAAGACCGGTTACCAGCGTACATGACCAACGTAGTCATGATGCTTTTGATGGTGAGTCCAACACATATTAAGATGTAAGTTGCTCAGAAGTATTTTAGATACTTTTATTCAACTGGATTTTAAAAGTGTAGTTTAAACTATCAGTATAAGATATACAGTAGCAAGACTTTTGGGTTGTAATTCAGTAGAAAAAACACTTCTCTGTCAATGCCTCAGATTGTTCTCTTGAAATTGAGAAGGCTTCTTAAGAGTGTTACAAATGATTCCTAAACAATTGAAGTGACCTTGAAAAAGGACTCCAACCCAAATAAATCAATGGTGACCTTACCCTTGCTCCCCGTCTCCTCTCTCCGTTCAGATCGGGGTAACGTTTGCCATAGTGTTCGGAGTCATCCTTTACCGGATATCCACCAAGACAGCGCTGCACATGAGCAACAACCCCACCACGCGGTCCAACGTCCGTCTGACGGTCAAAACTACAGCTGCCATCCTCAACCTGGTGGTCATTCTGATCCTAGACGAGGTGTACGGAGCTGTCGCCCGCTGGCTCACTGTCCTCGGTACGTTAGTCTGACAATATAACACACACACAGTCTGACAACTTACACACAGACACGGAGCTGTCGCCCGCTGGCTCACTGTCCTCGGTACGTTAGTCTGACAATATAACACACACACAGTCTGACAACTTACACACAGACACGGAACTGTCTCCCACTGGCTCACTGTCCTCGGTACGTTAGTCTGAAAATATAACACACACACAGTCTGACAACTTACACACAGACACGGAGCTGTCGCCCGCTGGCTCACCATCCTAGGTGCAACAATCTAATTCAACGTGGTAATGTTATAGCACTTTTAAAGACGGTTCCTACATGTAGCTATCAGCAAGGCTTTTTGTGTTCGTTTTATCACAGGCCTAGATCAGTCTGACAACTTGTGTGAACAACTCCTAGTGCAACAGCAGCCAAAGATCCATTACAGTTTTTTTTCAATTGCTAACAAGCATCGGTCAATACTGAAGCCACTTTTTCAAAACTCTTCACACAGTCTGCATTACCAACATGCATCTTGGCCAAACAGTTAATCTCACCCCCAAAACTCACTCAAACCACTTCATTGCATGTCTCAAAATAAGCTTGTTTCGACCATAACACTGGCAACAATTCTTACTCAGAAAGCATACAGTTTCACTCATTCACCTAAAAAACACATTACATAAATTGAATTGCTGCATTACATAAATGATGAACTTCTCTTTGAAGTTTGAAAGATTTCACATGAATCAGTATTTCATTATAGAATAAGAATAGCACCTTTTCACTTTATTGACTGTACTGATGTATATGTAACAAGAAGGAATCAGAAATGCAGCAATTTGCTTCAATAGCCTTTATTTTTTCTATATCTTTGCATGGAGTAATTTACTTGTGAAAAATTAAGTTGAAACAAAAAACGAATTATAATTACAACAACAGCATTGAATAGTATAATCACTCGTACTGTAGAGTACGGTATAATATAATCACTCGTATTGTACAGTACGGTATAATATAATCACTCGTACTGTACAGTACGGTATAATATAATCACTCGTACTGTACAGTACGGTATAATATAATCACTCGTACTGTACAGTACGGTATAATATAATCACTCGTACAGTACAGTACGGTATAATATAATCACTCGTACAGTACAGTACGGTATAATATAATCACTCGTACTGTACAGTACGGTATAATATAATCACTCGTACTGTACAGTACGGTATAATATAATCACTCGTACTGTACAGTACGGTATAATATAATCACTCGTACTGTACAGTACGGTATAATATAATCACTCGTACTGTACAGTACGGTATAATATAATCACTCGTACTGTACAGTACGGTATAATATAATCACTCGTACTGTACAGTACGGTATAATATAATCACTCGTACTGTACAGTACGGTATAATATAATCACTCGTACTGTACAGTACGGTATAATATAATCACTCGTACTGTACAGTACGGTATAATATAATCACTCGTACTGTACAGTACGGTATAATATAATCACTCGTACTGTACAGTACGGTATAATATAATCACTCGTACTGTACAGTACGGTATAATATAATCACTCGTACTGTACAGTACGGTATAACATAATCACTCGTACTGTACAGTACGGTATAATATAATCACTCGTACTGTACAGTACTGTATAACATAATCACTCGTACTGTACAGTACTGTATAATATAATCACTCGTACTGTACAGTACTGTATAACATAATCACTCGTACTGTACAGTACTGTATAATATAATCACTCGTACTGTACAGTACTGTATAACATAATCACTCGTACTGTACCGTACTGTATAATATAATCACTCGTACTGTACAGTACTGTATAATATAATCACTCGTACTGTACCGTACTGTATAATATAATCACTCGTACTGTAGAGTACTGTATAATATAATCACTCGTACTGTACCGTACTGTATAATATAATCACTCGTACTGTAGAGTACTGTATAATATAATCACTCGTACTGTACCGTACTGTATAATATAATCACTCGTACTGTAGAGTACTGTATAATATAATCACTCGTACTGTACCGTACTGTATAATATAATCACTCGTACTGTAGAGTACTGTATAATATAATCACTCGTACTGTACCGTACTGTATAATATAATCACTCGTACTGTAGAGTACTGTATAATATAATCACTCGTACTGTACCGTACTGTATAATATAATCACTCGTACTGTAGAGTACTGTATAATATAATCACTCGTACTGTACCGTACTGTATAATATAATCACTCGTACTGTAGAGTACTGTATAATATAATCACTCGTACTGTACCGTACTGTATAATATAATCACTCGTACTGTAGAGTACTGTATAATATAATCACTCGTACTGTACCGTACTGTATAATATAATCACTCGTACTGTAGAGTACTGTATAATATAATCACTCGTACTGTACCGTACTGTATAATATAATCACTCGTACTGTAGAGTACTGTATAATATAATCACTCATACTGTACCGTACTGTATAATATAATCACTCATACTGTACAGTACTGTATAATATAATCACTCATACTGTACCGTACTATATAATATAATCACTCATACTGTACAGTACTGTGAGGGTTCTAGTTCTCATCAACATGTATAATATAATCACTCATACTGTACAGTACTGTATAATATAATCACTCATACTGTACAGTACTGTGAGGGTTCTAGTTCTCATCAACATGTATAATATAATCACTCATACTGTACAGTACTGTGAGGGTTCTAGTTCTCATCAACATGTATAATATAATCACTCATACTGTACAGTACTGTGAGGGTTCTAGTTCTCATCAACATGTATAATATAATCACTCGTACTGTACAGTACTGTGAGGGTTCTAGTTCTCATCAACATGTATAATATAATCACTCATACTGTACAGTACTGTGAGGGTTCTAGTTCTCATCAACATGTATAATATAATCACTCGTACTGTACAGTACTGTGAGGGTTCTAGTTCTCATCAACATGTATAATATAACACTCATACTGTACAGTACTATGAGGGTTCTAGTTCTCATCAACATGTATAATATAATCACTCGTACTGTACAGTACTGTGAGGGTTCTAGTTCTCCCTCTCGCCTACATTTGGCCACAAGTTCTCATCAACATCACATCTTATGTCTTCTCTGGCGATGCATCTTGGAAAGTATCTTCTGGAATGTCTAATCCAACCCTGGAAGTCTTCAGGAGAAGTGTCTCCACACCCCGCATTCATGGCCTGCAGTAAGGACATCTGGTCATGTGGAGGGCGGTCATAAACCTTCCACCTCCACGCAGAGAGAAACTCCTCTATGGGGTTTAGGAAGGGGGAGTATGGAGGAAGGAATAGTACTGACATCCTGCGATGTGTAGTAAACCAGTCTGTGACTGCAGCAGAGTGGGGTTGAATCAGAGCCAGGTTGAATCCAGCTTCCTCCACAAAGATGAATGTATGTGCAGTTTGCCTTGCTTCCATCTCCGTTACTCTAAAATACAGTAAATCCACAGTTTTACAGTACTTGACATTATGCATAGCTGTGTATGTACCCTGTTTGGTTATTAAACAGATGTCTTACCTGGACATATTGATACCGGAGTTCTTTCTCACGTTCACCGTTTCTCAAAGGGTACAACTGCTTCATCCTTATTTTATGTTTCTCTGGGACTCTGGCAACTGTCGTTGAGCTGACCATATTCACATTCCCACAAGTGATATTGTCTGCCAGCACTCTGTCCCGAATTTCCCACAGTTGTATTACATTGTAGCCAATTACCATGTCAACAATGGCAATTTCCTGCCATCTGATAATATTCTGCCTCTCCCTCCTGTGGGAGGCAACCTTTGGATCCTACTGAAAAACACAAAACAATCAATATATTTCAAAATGTCAGTACATGTAACAATGTGAATGTACTGTATTGTACTGTAATATGTAATTCAATTATCATTGAAGGATGCACATCTCACCTGTTGTTTTGACAGAAAATTCATATTATTAACCTTTCACGGGTCTCTACCCCGGGTCCGGACCCCCCCCACACTGAGTAGCATCGCTAGCATAGCGTCACAATTAAATAGTAGCATCTAAATATCATTAAATCACAAGTCCAAGACACCTAATGAAAGATACAGATCTTGTGAATAAAGCCACCATTTCAGATTTTTAAAATGTTTTACAGGGAAGACAAAATATGTAAATCTATTAGCTAACCACGTTAGCAAAAGACACCATTTTTCTTTGTCCACCATTTTCTCTCAACACCAGTAGCTATCACCAATTCGGCCAAATAAAGATATTGATAGCCACTAACCAAGAAAAAACCTCATCAGATGACAGTCTGATAACATATTTATGGTATAGGATAGGTTTTGTTAGAAAGATGTGCATATTTCAGGTATAAATCATAGTTTACAATTGCACCCACCATCACAACTCGACTAGAAAAAATACAGAGCAACGTGTATTACCTAATTACTAATCATAAAACATTTCTTAAAAATACACAACTCACAGCAATGGAAAGACACAGATCTTGTGAATTCAGACAACATTTCAGATTTTCTAAGTGTCTTACAGCGAAAACACAATAAATCGTTATATTAGCATACCACATGTGCAAACGTTACCAGAGCATTGATTCAAGCCAAAGAGAGCGATAACGTAATCATCGCCAAAATGTATTAATTTTTTCACTAACCTTCTCAGAATTCTTCAGATGACACTCCTGTAACATCATATTACAACATACATATAGAGTTTGTTCGAAAATGTGCATATTTAGCCACCAAAATCATGGTTAGACAATGACAAAAGTAGCCCAGCTGGTCAGAAAATGTCGTGCGCCATATTAGACAGTGATCTAGTCTTATACATAAATACTCATAAACTTGACTAAAAAATACAGGGTGGACAGCGATTGATAGACAATTTAATTCTTAATACAATCGCTGAATTACATTTTTTAAATTACCCTTACTTTTCAATACAGGTTGCGCCAAGCGAAGCTACACCTAACAAAATGGCGGCATAAGCGTTTCACATTTTTCGACAGAAACACGATTTATCATAATAATAATTGTTCTTACTTTGAGCTGTTCTTCCATCAGAATCTTGGGCAATGAATCCTTTCTTGGGTCTAATCGTCTTTTGGTCGAAAGCTGTCCTCTTGCCATGTGGAAATGCCCACTAATGTTCGGCATGAACTGGAAACGTGCCCAGCGGTTCAAAGTGTCTCAGAAAGAAATGCCTCAAAATCGCACTAAACGGATATAAATTGCTATAAAACGGTTCAAATTAACTACCTTATGATGTTGTTAACACCTATAACGAGTAAAAACATGACCGGAGAAATATTACTGGCTAAACAAAAGGTTGGAAGGAGGCGAGTCCGATGTCCTTCGTGCGTAAGGCGCAGGCAGCCAAAGGAAGTTACTTCCGGTATTTGGTGATTTTATAGAGGCACTGATTGCGCAATTGACTCCATTCAAAGCGTCATCACGTACTGACATCCAGGGGAAGACGTAAGAAGTGTCTGTTTCTCCATAGCATTTACAGGGACCTTTAAACTGACTCCAGATCAGGGGCCAAGATGTCTGAAATCTGACTCCCTATCATGAAAAGTGCTGTAGAAGGAGTTCTGTTTCACTCAGAGACAAAATGCCAACGGCTATAGAAACTAGAGAGTGTTTTCTATCCAATAATAATAATAATATGCATATTGTACGAGCAAGAATTGAGTACTAGGCAGTTTAATCTGTAGAGCAAATTATGCTAATGCAAAACAGCACCCCCTATATTCGCAAGAAGTTAATGCAGATTTGGTTGCACCCTTAAACCAGCCTCTCTCAAAGAGAGACCATGGTTTACAACATGGTAAATAATCCCTTATCTATAGTAGTCCCTTATCTAATAATCCCTTATCTAATAGTCCCTTATCTCATCAGAGACCACCGCTCTTCGTCTTCCTCTCCGTTGTCCTCCATACATTCTCCCGCTCCCTGCCACTCTTCTTTCCCCACCAACCCGTCTTCTTTGATCCATGTTTCCAAACTAAATCCTTCCGAAGTCGTCCTCTTTTGTCTGTTTGGTAACGAGACTAAAAACAGGACACTTGGGTCGGCTTTCAGCTGAAATTACAATCAGCTGTGTTTGGAATGATTAAATATTCTGCAGAGATTTTCTGTTTCAATCTGGTTACAGAAGAAATGCACAGCATTTTCCATCATTCTGTTTTGTTTTGGAAACAGTGTGTTGCATTTGAAAACATGCTGTAAATATATAGTTTAGCAGGTGGTGGAGTATGAATGAGAGGCCATGGATTTCAGAAAATGTGGTCATGGAATGCATTGTGTGTGAAAGCAATGAAAAATGATTCACAGTTTGGTTCACATACACTTCTGTTTTGCTGACTGTGTGAAGAGTTTTGACAATGTGACTTCAGTTTTTACCAATGCATGTTAGCAATTGAAAAAAACTAAGTGCATCTTGCATTGACAGTGTGCCAGCTTCCCTATTAGCTGTAAGTTACCACAAGCAAGGCTTTCTGGGTTACATTTCTAACAATGTGCCAATGTACTGTCTCATCGTGCTACCTACCTTTCAAACTGAAAATATCTCCAAAATTGATTTCCTTCTATAACTGGTGTACTAAATGCAGTGTAACTTTCTAACACTCCCCTTGCTGTTGTAGGGATTCCACTATTCTCTTTCAAGTCAACTCTCAAGCAGAAAACGGCCTTATAAGTTATTTAATAACATATGACACATCTACTGTCTGTTTTCTCAGAGGTTCCAAAGACAGACAAGAGCTTTGAGGAGAGATTGATATTCAAAACGTTCATCCTGAAGTTTGTGAATGCCTTTACCCCCATCATATACATAGCATTTTTCAGAGGCAGGTGAGTCCCCACAGTCTTAGTCTTTATCTACTGATCTGTATGAACTTGTTATGTTATGCTATTATGTTATGTTATGCTATGTTAGATTATATCTTGTTAATATGCTATGTTATGCTATGCTGTGTTATGCTATGTTATGTTATTTTATGTTGTGTTATGCTATGTTATTTTATTTTGTGTTATGCTATGTTACGTTAAATTATATTATGTTAATATGTTATGTTATGCTATGTTATGCTATGTTATGATATGCCATGTTATGTTATGCTGTGTTATGTTATGCTATGTTAATCACACAATCTATGTCAGTGAGATGTAGTAGAGGTTTCCTTGGGTATTGCCTCTCCGAACCCTTCATTTTCTTCCTGTGCTCCTACAGGCTTGTTGGTCGACCTGGAAGTTATCTGTATGTGTTTGAGTCGTATCGTATGGAAGAGGTAAACTAACCGATAGAAGACTCTGCATCATCAACAGTCATTTGGATATGTATTCTATATTAGTCATCTGACAGTAAAGGAAGAAAAATAATCATTCATTATTTGTAATTTTATAAATATTCAATTTTCATTCATTTCATCACATTGCCTATTGAACACAATCTTTATAAATGTTGAAGTGCAGATGGCTACAAATTAAACACTGTTAGTTAACCTAGAAACATACATTAGGAGTTCACATATTCAAAATAAATCTGTATTCAAGTCCTGCAATTCAAACAAACACAGAAAAACAACCTGTGCACTACGGTGAACTTTTAAAGAAGTTGTCCCTCTTGAGCCGATGACCAACGTTTACAGTGAACTTGGATCTCTGTGAACGTCAGGGAAGTTGCCTTTAAAAGTCTATTGCTGTGAGGAAGTCTGGGTTGGATTAAATCCCATCCTTAGTATGTGTATTTTGACCATGTTAGTCTGTCTATAATGGACGTGTGCTTCAGGACAGAAGGCCTTTAACTGGGTTTTCCCCGGCAGTGTGCTCATGGAGGATGTCTGATGGAGTTGTGTATTCAGCTCAGTATCACCATGTTGGGAAAGCAACTCATCCAGAACAATTTATTTGAGATTGGCATTCCGTGAGTACACACACGCACGAGCGTGCACACACATGCACGCACACACACACACACACACACACACACACACACACACACACACACACACACACACACACACACACACACACACACACACACACACACACACACACACACACACACACACACACACACACACACACAAGTATGCACACACCAATAGTGTCTGTATATCAAGGATTCACATCAGCCTGTAACATCCACAGAACAATACTTCTCTTTGGTTCTTATGCCTGTCCGACTGTGCCATTGTTTCTGACTATCTCCCTGCGCCTACAGGAAGCTGAAGAAGCTGATAAGATACATCAAGTCCAAGAGAAGGTCCTTCCAGGAAGAGGAGAGAGAGAAGAAGTTACAGCGTTATGAGACGGACCACTTCCTAGAGCCCTTCGCAGGCCTCACGCCAGAGTACATGGAGATGAGTGAGTCTGTTTGTCTGTCTGTTTGTGTGTGTGTGTGTCTGTTAGTCTGTGTGTCTGTGTGTGTGTGTCTGTTTGTCTCTGTGTCTGTGTGTGTGTGTGTCTCCGTTTGTCTGTGTGTGTGATGTTCGTGTCTGTGTCTGTTTGTCTCTGTGTGTGTGTGTGTGTGTGTGTGTGTGTGTGTGTGTGTGTGTGTGTGTGTGTGTGTGTGTGTGTGTGTGTGTGTGTGTGTGTGTGTGTGTGTGTGTGTGTGTGTGTGTGTGTGTGTGTGTGTGTGTGTGTGTTGAACCGTATGACACTGCTACGGCTCCCTGTGAGACCTTTGGTATACAGCCTCCCCCAATCAGTCAGACTGACCCTTCTCTCAATAGAATGTGATCTTCAACTATGTCACTGTCCTAAAGTCAATATCATGGAAACCTTCATCTGGATATGCATGTCCAGTCCACGTTGTCCAGTTGATCTTAAAAGCATCTTTCTCTGCTTTGTATGTTCAGCTTACACCTTGGTTTGACAGCGAGGTAGCAACAGCATTTATTTTCATCTTGCACTTTCCTATCAACATATGTGGTGATGGTTGCCTGACTTGCCTCTAGGTGTGAGTAAAACAACCTGTTTGTTGCTATACAGTGACCAGCCCCATGTTCTTAGTATGGCAGCTATTTCACACTACACGCCTCTGCCATGGTGTCTCCAATGGGCATTGTTCAGATTTTAATTTAAAAAAAATATATATTTCACCTTTATTTAACGAGGTAGGCTAGTTGAGAACAAGTTCTCATTTACAACTGCGACCTGGCCAAGATAAAGCAAAGCAGTTCAACACAAACAACAACACAGAGTTACACATGGAATAAACAAACATACAGTCAATAGTACAGTAGAAAAAACATATATATAGCTGTCTGCCACCACTGTGACATATATGATTTTTCATACATGTACTTCCTTGTTCCCCGCACTCAGAAGTTTCATGTTGAATTATATCATGTACTAGTAGTCGGAAAATATCACTGTGATGCTTTGAGATTATATTATTATATAACCTTAAAGGTGGAAACATGTAAAGCTGGTTCACCACTGTTGTGATACCATGTAACTACACATGACAACATCTGAGTTTTGTTAGCACAAGTCGGTCCACCTTCGTTCAAAGACACGTGTCATAACAGATGTCTGTCGTTTCATTTCGAGGTCAACAGAGTATTATGGTTGTGTCCCGATTCTCCACCCATCTCCAAAAAGAGTGTGTACTTGGACTTGCGCACTAACCCTCATGGATTTCATAATTAGACGGGTTACTCACGCATATCTGCTTGTCCGGGACAAGAAAGAAAATGGTCCGACAAGAAGAATATAGATTTGCGTTGTCCGGATGGTCAAGTAAAGAAAATCACACAAAAATCACAATTACAAACAATTAGTCTGATCACAATTAGATCAGAGTGGCCCCTGGATGCGATGTGTTGCTGTTCTGTATTGCATTGATAGGCAGGGCGGTCTTTCAATCCTCCCCGGTTGCGAGATACGCTATTGACATCAAAGAGCAGACCCGCGTGTAGCCGTATGTGCACATTTGCTGATATTACTGGCTAATCATTGAGTTATTTGCACAGTTATAGCACATATTTGGTCAGCAAATAGGCTTTGTACTGTCATGAAAACCCTGGTAAATGCACGCTGAGCGCATCAGCTGCATGTGTGCCAGAGGAGCGAGAGGGAGACATGACAGCAGGTAGGCCTATAAAATAATAACAACTAGATAGCCGATTCAAACCACATTGTGTACCCTGACTAGTTATCTCGCTAGTTAACTATTTAGCTATTATCATGTCTTAATGTAATTGTCATGTCCGATGTCCTAAACTTTCCACTGACACGCAGTTGATGAATGGGTGCGTTATTAATAAACCAAAGCTTACTCCAGTGTAAAGTTGTCTCTCCAGCGCAGTAAATCTGACACTGTTAGAAAGCTGGGATTCCCCTCTATTCAACATTGGTCGTGTCAGTCTGAAATATATTCTTATAATAGCCTAATTGAGAAATATCTCCCTTTGCTGTCAATAGATCTCCCCTGAAACCTGAATATATTGCAAGATTATAGGCATGTCTTAGTTAGTTACCTTTTGCTTTGAAGTAGCCTAATTTAGCCCTGATTCATTGAAAAATACAATTATTTTATTAAGGCATAAAAAGTATTTGGTTGTAATTGTAACATTTCTATATTTTAAAGTCTATGAAGAGTGGCTAACCAGCTGCCAAGAGAGCCTTCAAGAGGCAGTGTTGTATTTTGAGAAAGGCTTGAATATGCAAAGAAACAAATAGGCAGAGAGTAGAGTACATTTTCTGACTGATTCTCTGTAGTAACAGGGCTAATAATGATAATAATTACTTTAATTTAGTGTTTTCTTGCATCATACAATTTATAGCTAATTCACCTTTTTGGCCCATAGTGTTAAGTCACTTCTTTTTTTGTGACTTGAGCTTTCGGACAAGTAAAAAATCTGTTCCAGTGGCTAAAAAAGTTTGTGTCAAGCCTTGCCTCTTGCACACTACCGTACACACAGCCTTTGTCAACAGAAAGTGGCAAAGCAGAAGATATGGAATCAATAAGGACTGTGGTCCCCACTGAATAAACTCAGGGATCATTTCTGTTGGCCAGAGAACCAATGAGATGCTGTAATGAACAAAACAAACAGCCTTGTACATGTTGTTATGGAGATCTTAAATCTTTAGACGTAACCCTTACGAAAGAACCACATGATCACAATTTCACATGTACAACCTCTTGGTTCACAGCCTTCCAGTCTTCCTGCTACATCACCGTGTGTGTCAGTGTGTGTCAATGACTGATATTCCTACACGGTGCACTTCAAAGTAAATCTTAGCTCTGTTAAAAATACACTCAAGAAAAACAATGTTTTTTATCATCGTGATTCGGGAGTAACACTTAAACAGAATGATATGTCCCACCAACATTTGTCAAATATACAGAAAACCCTAAAATTGCGGAAAAATTGAAATTAAATCGATTATGAGAGAAAGGTCAGATTAAAAAAGCAGTGCAGATGAGACTCTTTTGCTAAGTGCAGAGAAGTATTGTAAATCAATTTGTAGGGAACTTCAAATTGAAACTTCAGAAACTTCAGCATACCCCAAATCCAGAGGTTGTGAGTTCAAATCCCAGGTGGGGTAATATTGAAAAGTCAGTACTAAGTGATATTGTCATTGATGAACGATTTTTACACTATTTAATCTGAACAGCGTATCCCTTACCTTAAAACCCCCCATACCATTTAATTACTTCCCTTACAAAAAAACACATGAAATCACATTTTCACATGAGAAATAATAGTTTTCAAATGTTGAGCTGAAATTTCCACAAAACAAAATAGACAAGTGAGGTCAGTTGTTCACATATGAAACCATACAGTATGTTCACATGTATTCAATATAGAGTTCACATGTTAATTAACACTACCTTTTCACATGTGAGGAGAATAACATGTTTACACCACACATGTGAATTTCAGATTCACATGTGGAATTTGTAGTTTCACATGTGAAAATTTTATTTGCCTTTCCACATGTGCAAACCTAACTCTCACATGTGGAATTGCCTTTTCACATGTGGAAAAACTCAGATGTTGTCATGTGTAGTTACATGGTATCACAACTGAGTGAACCAGCTTTACATGTTTCCACCTTTATGGTTATATAATATCTCAAAGCATCACAGTGATATTTTCTGACCACTAGTACGTGATACAATTCAACATGAAACTTCTGAGTGCGGGGAACAAGGAATCACATGAATGAAATTTTGCATCCCCATGTTTTATTTAACTTAAGATTATATTTTCACGCTCTCAAACGTAGTTTTGTGTAGTTTCATGTTATCACATTACCTTACATTACCACATAAGATCATGTGATCCGACTGACGTGAACCTCTGTCGTGAGAGAATTCTGATAAGCTTTCACGTTGGTTGAGTAACTAGAATCAATCAATTGAGTCAAACAAGAAAAGCTTTTTAGACTGTCACTCTACTGGTTTTTGGCTCCAGCTTCAAACCTACAGATGTGAATAGATAGATTGAAGGATTAGATAGAGATGGATTTAAATTAGTATTGACTTTAATCTTGATGAAATCTCAGGTTGCTGGCTTTAGCAAATGTCAGAGGTAGAAGTCATTAATGGATGTGTGCGAGCCGAAGGCCATTTTCCTCAGCTAGCTAATTAGAATCCATTTCTTTTGATGACCTAGTAGAAGATATTAATGATTCCTGAAATATTTAACAGGGTATTGAATAGCGTTTCAAAGGCTGTATGGGGGAAAAAATACTTTTGGGGGGTAAGAACTCCAGTTTTTAGACTATATCATTTAGTTGGGTTTATTACTATTGTGAAGCAACGTTGATTGAGTAGAATGTAGCTTACTGCCATTTCGGTCTTGGACAGTTTCATGCTGTTGAAGGGTAAAACTTCTGGCGAGCTTCATGTGATTCATGGAGGGAAACAAAATGTAAGGTAGAACCATATCAAATGAAACACACCGCGTGTACAAAACATTAATATTAATATCCTAATATTGAGTTGCACCCCCTTTTGCGCTCAGAACAGCCTCAATTCATCATGGCATGGACTCTACAAGTTGTTGCTTTCCACAGGGATGCTGGCCCATGTTGACTCCAATGCTTCCTACAGACGAACGGGAGAAGACAGGTTAACTTGGTCAAGTTGGCTTGGTGTCCTTTGGGTGGTGGACCATTCATTATACACACGGGAAACTGTTGAGCGTGAAAAACCCAGCAGCGTTGCAGTTCTTGACACACTCACACCGGTGCACCTGGCACCTACTACCATACCCCATTCAAAGGTACTTTGAAAGTACTTTTTAGTCTTGACCATTCACCCTCTGAATGGCACAAATGCACAATCCATGTCTCAATTGTCTCAAGGTTTAAAAATACTTATTTAGTTAACCTGTCTTCTCCCGTTCGTCTACACTGATTGAAGTGGATTTAACAATTTACATTATCAAGGGATCAAAGCTTTCACCTGGATTCACCTGGTCAGTCTATGTCATGGAAAGAGCAGGTGTTCCTAATGTTTTGTCCACGCAGTGTAAGTCCTCCCTGTGTAGGAGTTGGCCAGAAATCATTTTGGAATTATTCCGGGAATCCATTCCTCTTTTTTACTTGAAATGCGCCCTAAGCCAAGCACAATGAGAAGGGGATGTAGCTAATTGAATGAATGACTTCCTTCCTCCATACCAAACCTACACCCTGGGCCTTCTTCATTACAGACAGCAGTGTTTTTACTCAGCAGATCTTCCTGTTGGCACACACCTCTGCCAGATTCTCCATCAGGCTCTATTTACTTTGACTTGCTGTTTGGTCCATGGCCCACATCTCTCTTTTCCTTTCTTCTTCTTCTTCTTCTTCTTCTTCTTCTTCTTCTTCTTCTTCTTCTTCTTCTTCTTCTTCTTCTTCTTCTTCTTCTTCTTCTTCTTCTTCTTCTTCTTCTTCTTCTTCTTCTTCTTCTTCTTCTTCTTCTTCTTCTTCTTCTTCTTCTTCTTCTTCTTCGTTTTCTTCTTCTTCTCTCTCTCTCTCTCTCTCTCTCTCTCTCTCTCTCTCCCTACATCCGCCTATCTCTGGAGCTGGCATTGGCAAGCACATACCTCAACTCAACTGAAAAGAGCATCAGTGTTTTCATCTATTACATCAGGAGACATATACACTATTAGTACTTAGGTTAGCATATATTAGCAGTGTAAGATGGCTATTAAGATAGCTCTAAAGAAAGACATTGTTTGTTCTCTGTCTGAACTTTGTACTCTTGAGAAAGTCTTAAACAACTGAAGAGTCCAGTTTAATTTACTTCACTTTCTCAAGAGGCAGTGTCTCTCAGTTAAAACTTCTTATGGCTGCAGCCCGACGCCGGTACACTTATGACAACAGCCACTTCAAGTGCGGGGCGCGAAATTCAAAAGATATTTTTTTTTAATATTTAACTTTCACACATTAACAAGTCCAATACAGCAAATGAAAGGTACACATCTTGTGAATCCAGCCAACATGCCGATTTTTTAAATGTTTTACAGCGAAAACAGCACGTATATTTATGTTAGCTCACCACCAAATACAAAAAAGCACAGACATTTTTCACAGCACAGGTAGCATGCACAAAGCCAACCTAACTAACCAAGAACCAACCAAACTAACCAACAAACAACTTCATCAGATGACAGTCTTATAACATGTTATAACATGTTATAACATGTTATTCAATAAATCTATGTTTTGTTCGAAAAATGTGCATATTTCAGGTATAAATCATAGTTTACATTGCAGCTACAATCAGAAATTGCACCGAAAGCAGCCATAATAATTACAGACACCAACGTCAAATACCTAATTACTCATCATAAAACATTTCTGAAAAATACATAGTGTACAGCAAATGAAAGACAGGCATCTTGTGATTCCAGCCAATATTTCCGATTTATTAAGTGTTTTACAGCGAAAACAAAATATAGCGTTATATTAGCTTACCACAATAGCCAGAAAGACATGCCATTTCCCAGTAGCAAAAGGTTAGCGATCGTAACAAAGAAGCAAAAGATATATAATTTTTGACTAACCTTGATATTCTTCATGAGATGACAGTCCTATAACATCAGGTTATACATACACTTATGTTTTTTTCGAAAATGTGCATATTTAGAGCTGAAATCAGTGGTTATACATTGTGCTAACGTAGCTACTTTTTCTGACATTTTTTCTGACACACATATTCTGACCAAATGACTTTTCATAAACATAACTAAAAAATACATGTTGTATAGGAAATGATAGATCCATTAGTTCTTAATGAAATCGCAGTGTTAGAATTCAAAAAAATAACTTCATTACGACATCCACTTCGGTATAGCTAGAGTACCCAAACGTTGGGCGCCGACGACTAGTTCACATGCACGACAGATATATGAAATAGCATCATAAAATATTTCTTACTTTTGGTGATCTTTCATCAGAATGTTGGACAAGGGGTCCTTTGTCCAGAAGAGTCGTTGTTTGGATTTAGAACGGACACTTTCCCTCTCGATTTAGGAAGCGCACTAGCCAAGTGGCACGAATCGCTCCATTGTCAAAAAAGTCAGAGAACGGAACACGGCAAAACTCCCGAAAAATGTTCAATAATCTGATTCAACTATATTGAAAAAACATACTTTACGATGATATGGTCACATGTATCAAATAAAATCAAAGCCGGAGATGTTAGTCGTCCATAACGGCAGCTAAACAGAAGGTAAATCCATGTCTCTCTTCGCGCCTTCCTGAAAACAGGAAATGGAGGATACGTCATTCCATGAGCTGTAATTCGAGTCCAGATCAAGTTACACAGTCCATTTCTTCTCTCACTCCTTGTCGACATCTAGTGGAAGACGTATGAAGTGCATCTAAACTAATAAATAACAAGGGATTTAATAGGCAGCCCTTGGAACAGAGCCTCAATTTCAGACTTTCCACTTCCTGTCAGGAGGTTTGCTGCAGAATGAGTTCTGTTTCACTCACAGATATAATTCAAACGGTTTTAAAAACTAGAGTGTTTTCTATCCAATAGTAATAATAATATGCATATTGTACGAGCAAAAATTGAGTACGAGGCCGTTTGAAATGGGCACCTTTTATCTGGCTACTCAATACTGCCCCTGCAGCCCAAACAGGTTAATGCCTGGTAAGTAGGCCTATTCTCAGGACACAGAGAGTTTTAGGCTTAACTTAATTGTTCATGGCATCGCAAAGATACTGTTGGCTAATTTCACCCTACCGCATTATGGTATCATGGATATTATGATATCATTAAAGAAATGTTCTTATGTTCCCAACGGACAATTAGTCCAAACCTTCACCAGTCACACCCAAGATCTACATATTTATTATAGCAGTTGTACATTTTTCACAGAATCCTGCACCTTGTAGTGGTGTTGGATTTCCCCTCGAGGGGCTTTTGAAGAGCACCTGCTTCTCGAACACAACTGAGCAATGTGTGTGTGTTTGTGGGGGTGCGTGGATGTGTTTGTGTGTGTAGAGAGAGAGAGAGAGATACAGAAAGAAACAAATAGACAGAGCGAGAGAGAGCGAGAGAGAGCGAGAGAGAGAGAGAGAGAGAGAGAGAGAGAGAGAGAGAGAGAGAGAGAGAGAGAGAGAGAGAGAGAGAGAGAGAGAGAGAGAGAGAGAGCAATAAACAGTGAAAATACTACAATTAGCAAAAGAGCCAGCATGTTTGAATGGAGAACTGAAGTCCCCTACTGTAGCTGCGTTGTGTAGATCAGAGAGTAGTAAGGGTACTATGGGGGTTGTTGGGAGGGGGTGCATTAGAGAGTACTGGGGTTGTGAGGAGGGAGTGACATTAGAGAGTACTGGGGTTGTGGGGAGTGAGTGACATTAGAGAGTACTGGGGTTGTGGGGAGTGAGTGACATTAGAGAGTACTGGGGTTGTGGGGAGGGAGTGATATTAGAGAGTACTGGGGTTGTGGGGAGGGAGTGACATTATAGAGTACTGGGGAGTGACAGAGAGTACTGGGGAGTGACATTAGAGAGTACTGGGGTTGTGGGGAGGGAGGTACAGAGGGTACTGGGGTTGTGGGGAGGGAGTGACATTAGAGAGTACTGGGGAGTGACATTAGAGAGTACTGGGGAGTGACATTAGAGAGTACTGGGGAGTGACATTAGAGAGTACTGGGGAGTGACATTAGAGAGTACTGGGGAGTGACATTAGAGAGTACTGGGGTTGTGGGGAGGGAGTGACATTAGAGAGTACTGGGGTTGTGGGGAGGGAGTGACATTAGAGAGTACTGGGGTTGTGGGGAGGGAGTGACATTAGAGAGTACTGGGGTTGTGGGGAGGGAGTGACATTAGAGAGTACTGGGGTTGTGGGGAGGGAGTGACAGAGAGTACTGGGGTTGTGGGGAGTGAGTGACAGAGGGTACTGGGGTTGTGGGGAGTGAGTGACAGAGAGTACTGGGGTTGTGAGGAGGGAGTGACATTATAGAGTACTGGGGTTGTGGGGAGTGAGTGACATTAGAGAGTACTGGGGTTGTGGGGAGGGAGTGACGTTATAGAGTACTGGGGTTGTGGGGAGGGAGTGACATTATAGAGTACTGGGGTTGTGGGGAGTGAGTTTACATTAGAGAGTACTGGGGTTGTGGGGAGGGAGTGACATTAGAGAGTACTGGGGTTGTGGGGAGGGAGTGACATTAGAGAGTACTGGGGAGTGACATTAGAGAGTACTGGGGTTGTGGGGAGGGGGTGACATTAGAGAGTACTGGGGTTGTGGGGAGGGAGTGACATTAGAGAGTACTGGGGTTGTGGGGAGTGAGTGACATTAGAGAGTACTGGGGAGTGACATTAGAGAGTACTGGGGTTGTGGGGAGTGAGTGACATTATAGAGTACTGGGGTTGTGGGGAGGGAGTGACATTATAGAGTACTGGGGAGTGACAGAGAGTACTGGGGTTGTGGGGAGGGAGTGACATTAGAGTGTACTGGGGAGTGACATTATAGAGTACTGGGGTTATGGGGAGGGAGTGACAGAGAGTACTGGGGTTGTGGGGTGGGAGTGACATTATAGAGTACTGGGGAGTGACAGAGAGTACTGGGGTTGTGGGGAGGGAGTGACATACTGGGCTTGGTCATGCCCTGGCACCACGCCAGTAGAGATTACAGCCTGTGTTTCTGCCTGGCCCCCCCTTTGTCCCTGTCTGCCCCCTCCCGCCCCACTCTCTCCCTCCCTCACAGACTCCCTCGTTGTCCCTTTTCCCCCTGTATAGGCGTCTGCATACTGGGTTCGGTTCGCTCCTAGCAGAACTCGGCTAGGCGAAGTGAGCGTCTGTGCGTCGCATACTCCTTTAAAAGGTTGTTGCTTGAAAAACAAGACAAAAGTGGCAATAGTACTGTTTGTCCATCTTGAGAAGCCGTAGCCACTCCCTCAGAATAGTCATAATTAATCTAAGAAATCTGTCATTAATTTTGATATTTTTGATTAGGAGCTCTTTGTCACGCAATTTTACATCTAATTTTACAACTATCGTGAGCCGTCAAGTGGAAAACTGTGCATGAAAACGAGTCGTCTCTCATTGAATGACAACACTTCATTGAAGAATCCCTACTGCTGACCCATCACCGACGAAGGGGCGTAGACTTTTGCTACCGAACTTCGGCTTACATCGAGAAACGTGCACGAACATGTGCATGAACAGCTGAAAAACCCTTGCATGAAAACCAAAACGAACCATAACGTCACAAAATTTCGTCATAATATATGCACAAACTGTTTAGACTGGGAAGCATACAGAAGCCTTAGGCCCCCTCCCTTTGTCCGTCCCTCAGTCTCTTTCCCTTCGTAACCACCCCTGACTTGTCCCTGCCCCTCACCCTCTCCACCTAGCCCCCTCTCTTGTCCTCTCTTGTCCCTCAGTCTCCTCTCCCTACAAGACACCTAAAGAGCTCCCTTCTGTTCTCTCTAGTTTGATCCACTGCCACTCAATTGCCTTAATTATCAACTGCATCAATACATTTATGATGTTGATTTAAATAACTTAAAAGTCAAAGTAGTTATCTAACAAATATACACTACCGGTCAAACATTTTAGAACACTTACTCATTCAAGGGGTTTTCTTTATTTTACTATTTTCTACATTGTTGAATAATAGTGAAGACATCAAATCTATGAAATAACACATATGGAATCATGTAGTAACCAAAAAAGTGTTTTACAAATCAAAATATATTTTATATTTGAGATTCTTCAAATAGCCACCCTTTGCCTTGATGACAGCTTTGCACACTCTTGGCATTCTCTCAACCAGCTTCATGAGGAATGCTTTTCCAACAGTCTTGAAGGAGTTCCCACACAATGCTGAGCACTTGTTGGCTGCTTTTCCTTCACTCTGCGGTCCGACTCATCCCAAACAATCTCAATTTGGTTGAGGTTGGGTGATTGTGGAGGCCAGGTCATCTGATGCAGCACTCCATCACTCTCCTTCTTGGTCAAATTGGCCTTACACAGCCTGGAGGTGTGTTGGGTCATTGTATACAGTGTATATATATACAAATATATTATCTATTTATATACATTTACGAGGGTCATTCAATGGTTTCTTGTTATCCTAAATGTGATGAGCACATTGGCATGTTTTAGAGCCAGTTACAGTATGTGAGGTTCAGATGATCTCTCCTGATTGATTTGTTGGGTCTTGTCAAGTGATCAGGGCCTGCATTCATAAAGCATCTTAGAATAGGATTGCTGATCTAGGATCAGGTTGCACCTGTCCATTTAATTGTGTTCATTATGATCTAAAAGGCTAAACTGATCCTATATCAGTATTCCTACTATGAGAGACCCTTTGTGAATACAGCAGGCCCTGGTGAATGGACAGATCAGGCTGAAAGACATACTGTATCCCTATGTGTATACAGTGCGATGTACATGTCAAGCTGATGGATGTCTCTCTATCTCTGTGTCCTTGCAGTAATCCAGTTTGGGTTTGTGACCCTGTTCGTGGCATCGTTCCCGCTGGCCCCACTTTTCGCACTCCTTAACAACATCATCGAGATACGCCTGGATGCCAAGAAGTTTGTGGCCGAGCTCAGGAGGCCGGTCGCTGCAAGGGCAAAAGACATTGGTGGGTTCGAAGTTCAGCCTCTGACTGTTCACTCTTTAAGCACACAGGTTATTTTTTTATTAGACTGTGGTTTATATTGATTCCTTTCACAATAATAAACCTAATATTGAATTCAGTCCAATACGTTATTTACAGAGAGAAAAAAACATGATGGTTATTTCTGAGTTCTTCCTGACCATGTGACCAGCTGACCAGATGACCAGGAAGTCACTTTTGCTTAAGATATTTTATCTCATCAAGATGAACCTGTATGAATACACTGAGTATACCAAACATTAGGAACATCTTCCTTCCTAATATTGAGTTGCACCCCCCCACCCCATTTCCCTTAGAACAGCCTCAATTCGTTGGGGGATGGACTCTACAAGGTATCGAAAGTGTTCCACAGGGATGCTGGCCCTTGTTGGCTCCACTGCTTCCAACAGTTGTGTCAAATTGTCTGGATGTGAAAACACAGGAAACTGCTGAGTGTGAAAAACCCAGCAGTTTTGCAGTTCTTGACACAAACCGGTGCGCCTGGCATCTACTACCATAATTTACCCCGTTCAAAGGCACTTAAATATTTTCTCTTGCGCATTCATCCTCTGAATGGCACACATCCATGTCTCAATTGACTCAAGGCTTAAAAGTCCTTCTGTAACCTGTCTCATCCCTTTCATCTATAATGATTGAAGTGGATTTAACAAGTGACATCAATAAGGGATCATAGCTTTCACCTGGATTCACCTGGTCAGTATGTTATGGAAAGAGCAGGTGTTCTAAATGTTTTGTACAATCAGTGTATATACAAGTTAAATGAAAATGGACTCATGTGGTCAGGTAAAAACTTAGGAATGCAAATGTGATCTATTGGTTTCTATTCTTTCTACATACAAACCTACAAACGTAACTAGAGGGGGGAATTTGTCCTACTGATGTATTATGGGAATTGTTATGCTTGTGTTTTTGTACTATTTAGCACTTTTGTGTTCTTAACTAAACATCAGATTGACATAGATCCAGGCATAAAACTCATACCATCCCACAACAGTATTGTAGAGGCATTAACCCCAAGACAATGACTGTAGAGGAAGGGAACAAAAGGGGGGTTCACTACAGTATGTGATTTGCTGCTCTAAGTCATATATAGATGTATTATAAGGCTCCAAGTGGCACAGCGGTCTAAGGCACTGCATCTCAATGCTAGAGGCATCACCACAGACACCCTGGTTTGAATTCAGGCTGTATCACAACCGGCCGTGATTGGGAGTCCCATAGGGCAGCGCACAATTGGCCCAGCGTCATCCGGTTTTGGCAGTTGTAGGCCGTCATTGTAAATAAGAATTTGTTCTTAACTGACTTGCCAAGTTAAATGAAGGTTAAATAAAATAACAAATTAAAATCATTAAAATATAAGATTGTAATAACTTGGACCATCAAGAGTTCTGACTCATGATTTTCTTTCTTCTCTGATTCTAGGAATATGGTACAACCTTCTCCGAGCTGTGGCTAAAGTGGCCGTCATCATAAATGTAAGTCATTCCGGTAATCACAGCAAAATATAATGGTGGAAGATGACCAAATTATGAAAACAAATATATAATTCTCGCACTTTAACATATACTGTTCTGATTTAGATATGGGAGTCATTGAAATGTTCTGCAGAAGTAAAAACATTTTTTATCCATCTTATTCATTCCTCAACCACCTCAACAATAACAAGTCTGCACTTAAAAAAACGAGAACAGTTTTTCATTGAAGCTTAGCCTGGGTCACATTTAAGAGCCGGTCCTTTACTGTGAAAATGCAGTATGTCAACACTCTTGGAGGGTTGCTTGTAAAACCTCATAATTAGGCTTTTAAATGGTTTCACCTCTAAAACTACTGACCCTCGATGCAGAAAAGACCATACTTGGTCAGAAGGAGAGTTAACGTGGTCATAAATCCTGCAGACTCTCACTTCACTTCCAAAGGGTTCACCATCGTCATGGTGATGTTGAAGTGAGATCCAGATCTGGGTTATTTATGACAACGGAGGCTTTCGATCAAAATGGGTGGGAGGGAATTCCTCACCTCCATCCTCCACTTATTCAGAGTGTTACCGATGGAACAGGATGGCAAGGTTTCTTCACTTTAATGCCTTCTATGTTTATGTGCTGGCAAATCTCTGAACACAGAACCAAATCTCACATGGGCACTGGCCAGCTTCTCGGGTTAGGGTTAGGGCTAACATTTACGTTAACAGTCATATATGCTGACTGACAGATAGTTGCCAATGTACAGTGCCTTGCAAAAGTATTCATCCCCCTTGGCGTTGTTCCTATTTTTTGCATTACAACCTGTAATTTAAATTGATTTTTATTTGGATTTCATGTACTGGACATGCACAAAATAATCCAAATTGGTGGATATGTATTCACGACCTTTGCTATAAAGGCCCTAAATAGGATCTGGTGCAAACAATTACATAATTTGTTAAATAAAGTCCACCTGTGTGTAATCTAAGTGTCACATGATCTGTCACATGATCCCAGAATATATACACCTGTTCTGAAAGGCCCTAGAGTCTGCAACACCACTAAGCAAGGGGCAACACCAAGCAAGCAGCACCATGAAGACCAAGGAGCTCTCCAAACAGGTCAGGGACAAAGATCAGGGTTGGGTTATATAAAAATATCTGAAACTTTGAACATCCCATGGAGCACCATTAAATCCATTATTAAAAAATAGAAAGAATATGGCACCACAACAAACCTGCGAAAACTCACAGACCAGGCAAGGAGGGCATTAATCAGAGAGGCAACAAAGAGACCAAAGATAACCCTGAAGGAGCTGCAAAGCTCCACAGCGGAGATTAGAGTATCCGTCCATAGGACCACTTTAAGCCGTACACTCCACAGAGCTGGGCTTTACTGAAGTGTGGCCAGAAAAAAAGCCATTGCTTAAAGAAAAAAATAAGCAAACACGTTTGATGTTCACCAAAAGGCATGTGGGAGACTTCCCAAACATGTGGAAGAAGGTACTCGGATCAGATGAGACTAAGATTGAGCTTTTTGGCAATCAAGGAAAATGCTCTGGCGCAAACCCAACACCTCACATCACCCCGAGAATACCATCCCCACAGTGAAGCATGGTGGTGGCAGCATCATGCTCTGGGGATGTTTTTCATCGGCAGGGACTAGGTACCTGGTCAGAATTGAAAGAATGATGGATGGTGCTAAAAACAGGGAAATTCTTGAGGGAAACCTGTTTCAGTCTTCCCGAGATTTGAGATTGGGACGGAGGTTCACCTTCCAGCAGGACAATGACCCTAAGCATACTGCTAAAGCAACACTCGAGTGGTTTAAGGGGAAACATTTAAATGTCTTGGAATGTCTTAGACAAAGCCCAGACCTCAATCAAATTGAGAATTTGTGGAATGACTTAAAGATTGCTGTACACCAGCGGAACCCATCCAACTTGAAGAAGCTGGAGCAGTTTTGTCTTGAAGAATGGGCAAAAATCCCAGTGGCTAGATGTGCCAAGCTTATAGAGACATATCCCACGTGACTTGCGGCTGTAATTGCTGCAAAAGGTGGCTCTACAAAGTATTGAATTTGGGGCGGGGTGAATTGTTTTGCACGCTCAAGTTTTGTGTTTTTTTGTCTTATTTCTTGGTTTTTTTTCACAATAAAAAATATTTAGCATCTTCAAAGCATGTTGTGTTAATCAAATTTTACAAACCCCCCAAAAATCCATTCTAATTCCATGTTGTAAGGCAACAAAATAGGAAAAATGCCAAGGGGGGTGAAGTTGACAATTATATTCAACCTACAGCATATATCATTAGGGCGGGTCTCTACCTGGTATTACCATGTGACTTTCGTTAACCGAACAAGATGATCCAATCCCTATCTGTTGACAGGGCATTTGTTAATGCCAGGTGTAAACACATGTCTTCAGGTGCTTTGTCATTGACCACTGTCTGTCTCTCTCCAGGCGTTTGTGATCTCCTTCACGTCAGACTTCATCCCGAGGCTGGTCTACCAGTACATGTACAGCTCAGACGGCTCCATGCACGGCTTCGTCAACCACACCCTGTCCTACTTCAACGTGAGCAACTTCCAGGACGGTAAAGAACCCATGGACCCACAGCATCAGGTGGAGATGTGTAGGTGAGTTTACACACAACACTGACTGACTGTGTGAAGTTTTTAAATTATACATGTTTCATTGATTGTTATAAACTGGGTGGCTCAAGCCCTGAATGCTGGTTGGTTGACAGCTCTTGTATATCAGACCGTATACCACGGGTATGACGAAACATTTATTTTTACTGCTATAATTACGTTGATAACCAGTTTATAATAGCAATAAGGTTAGTGGTATATCGTCAATATACCACGGCTAAGGGCTGTATCCAGGCACTCCACGTTGCGTCGTGCTTAAAACAGCCCTTATCCTTTGTATATTGGCCATATACCACACCCCTTCAGGTATAATTGCTTAAATATAGAAGAAGCCAATAGCCTGCTGTGGTGCATGATCTGGTTGTATTGGACGAAGCTACCCCTAACCCTTACTGAGGAGCCAGAATACAGCCTCAGCCTCCTCATAGAAAAGACTGTGTGTGTGTGTGTGTGTGTGTGTGTGTGTGTGTGTGTGTGTGTGTGTGTGTGTGTGTGTGTGTGTGTGTGTGTGTGTGTGTGTGTGTGTGTGTGTGTGTGTGTGTGTGTGTGTGTGTGTGTTTCTTATTGCTTAATTGTACATACTGTAAGCAAATAAATAGATGCCTTAATAAGTTACAAAAAAATATAATGTGCAGGAAATATTATAGCCATACTTAAAGTTACTGTGGCGTTTATTTACTGAACCTTTACAGTAAATATTTTGCCATCTGTTGTAATGTTTTCTGGTTTAGTCACTGTAATCAGATGACTCTTGACTCCAGGTATAAAGACTACAGGGAGCCCCCATGGTCCAACACACCCTACGTCATCTCTAAAGAGTTCTGGGCGGTCCTGGCTGCCAGACTGGCCTTCGTCATAGTCTTCCAGGTGAGTGGAGGAGTCCATTTATAGTTTGAAAGACTGCATTTACCGAAAAGGATTGGGGATCTTTATTATGGGCCTGTGTTCCTCCAAGAATGAAAAGCGTTAAACATAAGCAAACAGCTGCAGTTCTATTGTACAGTTATTCTTTCCTGCCAGACTTCAGCTAATTTGCAATATTCTGAGACACTCGTTTGGCTCTGCGAGATACTGTACGTTTACTGTAGACTTTGTTTCCTGTTTGTTCACCATGCTGTCGCTCACTTCCCTGTGTGTTTGTGTTTGTTTGTGTGTGTGTGTGCATGCCTGTTTCCTGCTGTTTCCCTTCCCCGTAGAATGTGGTGATGCTGATGAGTGACATCGTGGACTGGCTGATCCCAGACATCCCTAAAGACATCAGCCTTCAGATCCACAAGGAGAAGATCCTGATGGTGGAGCTGTTCATGAAGGAGGAACAGGGCAAGATTCAGTTCATAGACAGCATGATACCTTGTGGTGGCAAGGAGAAGCGCAACAACCACGCCCCTATAGCCCGCTCGCGCTCCATCCCACACACACACAGTCACACACACGCCAACAACTTCTAGCAGCTACTGTAAGGTGTAGCTTAACTAGCCAGGCAAAGGGTTACTACTGTCTGTATCCTTATCCTTGTCCAGACATTCCATAGAAAGGGAGAGGTGCTCCCTACAAGATGTTGTTGAGGCCCAACGAGGAGAAACAGAAACTGTCCCAGTGCTCAATGCCTATCTGTCAAGCCTCTCAGTGAATAACTAGCTAACTAGCTAACTGCCAACAAGTTAACGAACTGCCAACTAGTGGGGTCATGGGCTTTGAGGTCGCAAATATGCCATTTAGCTAACGCTTTTATCCAAAGCGACTTACAGTAGTGCAAATTATAGCGGACCATGTTCAATGAGAGAGAAAAGTATATATATATTTTTTTCCCTTTTGCATAATGCTGTCAAGAAAATGTATTTTGTAACATGCTTTACAGTACTGTATGTCTGGCATACAAGGTATTTGTATGTTTGCCTCTTGTTTTAAAAGGATGTAGATGATACGTTATCCTTTACTGTTATGACTCAACCATGTTTATGGTGCAACAATCACTCTCGGAATACGCTACATGTTTTACTCAATTACAACACATTTTCTTTCTTTCTTAATGTGCTTTATTCTCAAAATTTATATTTTTTATTTACATATTTTATTGATTCGATTTTCATCGATTAAACATTTTAAAAGTAATTGGATAATATGAAATGTATTGTGTGTAGAGCAAATAATATAATCTTATTCTTAAATGGGTGACATGTTTTTTACGTCTTTGATACAAAGATCTCAAATGGTATTAGCTACCAAGCTCATTATTAATTAACAAGCTCACAGTTGAGGGCTGTTTGTGGGCTCCCATGCTACCATAGAGTTAAAGCAGTTATTACATGGACTGTATTATAGCATAAGAGTCAAAAGGCACTGTTTAACAGATACTTCTAAACATAGTAAAATAGTTTGAATGACTTTACTTCAGGACATAAACTCAGCAGTGTTACAAATATCCCCTGTTATAAAATGCACAGTTCAGGCCAGTCTATCCCTGCCATAATACAGACTGATACTCTATGGCTTCTGTGTTGCTTCAAAGCCAGCCAGGATATTATTTTGGAACTTTTAAACTGTACTTAAAACTGTATATTGTTTACACGTACTTCTGTCTACTGGATATACTAAGAAATATAATATTTCTCGTTCTTTACTTGCCGTTCTTCAGAAGACAAGGACACTTTGATCCTTTTATATGTCAAACTAATGTATTCATACAAAAGTGAACATCATTTCATAGCAGCATATTTTACTGTATCGATACCGACTATGTTGTAAATGTTTAGGAGATCTGCCTATTCTTTTTAGATGTGACGTTGAATAAATAATGCATTAAATTGAATGTAAACAATAAATATATGTTGCTGTGGGTATTGAGTGCCTTTGTTTTCTTAGGGAAGGAAGAGCAACATACACAGAACAGGATTGTGGCCTTTGCAGTAACTTAGCATTTTAAAATAGAGTATCCGTATCAAATTCAATGGCATCACTTAGATTATTTTTTTACAATCAAATATTATTGTTACCTTCAGTGTTTAGTACAATGAATTGTTAATGTGAAACATGAATTCAACATTGAAGCGCTACAATAGCATTTTGAATTTCAAAAGAACGTTGTACTTTATTTGGATGACATCACCCATAACAGTGTTTACCAAGTCATATAACTTCCTATCCTTACCTTGCAGTGATCTGGAACCTGTGTTATTTGAGATAGGCCAGACCTGACCCAGGACAGGACAGACGGTTTCAACTGTAGGAGATAGAACGAACTCAGACAAAGCACTTCATGTAAATAAAGGGAAATGTTCCATCTCTGCTTGACAACCCAACATCCTCTCCTTGATAGCACTTGTGACATTTTTTAAGACGGGACAAAAGAAGCTAATTTTACTGGAAATCGTGCCTAAAGATAAATAAATGAACCCTGAAAGTTTTATTTTTACAATGTGAAGACATTCATCTTTTTTATTTAGTCTATATAGATCTGTGTATATAGTTTGAGAGGAAAATACCACATTTCCACTGAAGTAAAACAAACTCATGGAATTCTGGATCTTGCCCAGAAAATGTATTTTTTTTCAATCACTAGCTAGGTTTCATTCCAGTCGGCAACAGAGTTCCATTCAAATATTCTACAATCCGCATAAAGAAAATATCTGCATTTTTGCACAAGTGGTGTTTCCACCAAACTGACTTGTTGCATATAAAATATACTTTTTCCGCTCACGGTTTGGAATAAATATCTCATGTTCAATGTGTTTCCATCGCATTTTCAACTCTATCGATAGTTTTGTCACAAAAACTGTTGCATTACATAGCAAATGTGCCTACTCTGGTCTTCACACATGTGCTGTAGCCAAACAGCTCACAGATACAGTACAGTTAGGCTCTGCGGGTAGGTTAGTCTACATGATGAGATTATTGCTAAGAGCGGCAGTCAAGCATCTATCATCTTGTCACCAGAATAAGACCCTCTAAATTTATTGGAAAGGAGTATCAAGCTCATACCATGTACTTTCACCAAAATCTAATCACATGTATTTATGAAGCCCTTCTTACATCAGCTGATGTCTCAAAGTGCTGTACAGAAACCCAGCCTAAAACCACAAACAGCAAGCAATGCAGGTGTAGAAGCACGGTGGCTAGGAAAAACTCCTTAGAATGCAGGAACCCAGGAAGAAACCTAGAGAGGAACCAGGCTATGAGGGGTGGCCAGTCCTCTTCTGGCTGTGCTGGGTGGAGATTATAACAGAACATGGCCAAGATGTTCAAAATGTTCATAGATGACCAGCAGGGTCAAATAATAATACCAGCCTGTGAAGTTCATCATAATTAATTGAATCTGTAACATAATAAACTACATGGTTTCCCAAGTCATAGTGGGAGGACCACACACCATGTCATCGCATGACTCCAAGTTTTCTTCGATATCATAGTTATTATATCAATATTTGCACCGAAAAGCGTTTCCACCACCATTTCTCGCATAATTAATTTTAGCGACACAAAAAGATCCCATCGTGTCGAACAAAAAATGATCTGTCTGCATTTATAACATCGTAGCTGAAACTTCCTGTTTCCATGACAGCTGTCTTGGTATGACTTTACTCTCATGAAAACTGTGGATGGAAAAGTGGTTATAAATACTATTTTAGCTCCAAAATACTAATGCTCTCAAAAGTTTTGCCAAAACCTAATGCTTAGCCTTATGGCATAGTAAAAGTCATCTTTGACTGGAAACAAACTCTGACTTTTGCTTGTGTATGTGTATCTCAGCTTCTTTCAATATTCCTAACCATCATGTGGTATGTTAGTGTGGATGGATGTTATGCTACCTGTTCTCAGGTAAGTATTAGCAGTGGTGTAGTGATGTCTGGAAAAGTGGCTATACTCAAGTTTTGCCAAAAATTTCCCAAAGGAAAGGCGTGTGAAAAAGTCTATGAGAAACAGTGACAAACACTCTGAATGACCTAAAATTATAAATCCCTTATTGGTCCTTCACAGTCAGGCCAACCCAAGTGGTACTGTGCAGTAGGCTACCAGTAGGTCTACGATTGAGTTGAAAAATTGATGTTCAAAGTGCATAACAATACTTACACCACATCAGGAGACCACTTTTGAGGCCTGGGAAAAAGCTAAGACATTTAGATTGTTTTGTGTAATCACCCTTTAATTCACGTGCCCAGGCACCTAGCAATGTTGTTTGGTTAGCTGTGTTTCTGTAGCACATGAGATGGAGTGGCCACTGGATAGATGGAAATCATCATGATGTCATTCTGCCAGGTAGGCTACTTTGTAGCTAGATAACATTAAATTGAGAAGGTTTTAGGGAAAGCCTTTCCATTGACCTTTATTTATACAGGTTTTTCTCATTGAGATAAAATCTACTTTTCAAGAGAGACCTGGTTTAATTAGCATCTCCATATTTTCCCTGTTTCTTAGTTGTTGGAAATTTGAAAATGTTACTTCATATTGTGAGGCATGTCTTACCTTATTTCAAAGCAGCCTGTAGCCAAAATCCCACAATAGAAACATGGAGGCAATTATTTTATAAAGACCTGCTCATATGCATTATGTTCTATTGGTTTTCTTTAAATGTTATTTAATTGTTTAGCAGCCAAAGGCATTATCCTAGTCATACTAGCAACCCAACATAGTTGCATCTTTAGGTCTCCCCTCTTTCTAAATTGCATTTTGGAACATTCACACATAGGTGCACAATGCTGCGCCTAAAATTTGAAGAAATAATAGGTCACCAACATTTTAAGCTAAACATTCTCATCTGTTCCCTCAGCCTTATTAATTGATGTGGCGTGTACCTCCACACTACTTTGATGCGCATCATGGGGATTAAGAAGAGTCACAATGCAAATACTGTACCCTGTATGTACCTCTTTATTCTTTATAGCCACTAGATGGTAGCAGTGACTGGTGTACTGTAATCTCTTCATCAGTGCCAGTGGGGTATTTATTATAAATGTAATTTTTATTTAACCTTTGTTTAACTATATGGCTATGTGTTGGAATCTGAGGCATGGTTTTACATACTGAACAGGCCTATGTATATCTGTAGTTCTGGTGAGGATTCAAACATAATTTACTATTCAAATACTTTCTTAGAACCCCACGTCCCCCCACCCCGCCAACACACCTGTTCCCAATACTTCATTCAGCGTCCATGGAGAGAGAAGGCCCTTCTAAAGATAGTCCAGTGGTGAAAGGCTTGGCCTGAATGCCAGACCCGATGGGGCCTGTTCAGATCAGGGGTGACAAGCTGCCATGGTGCGGATAACGCCCAGCCAGTGCTCTTTGCTGGCCTCCTGAGTGGTCATCTGCATCTCATAGTGAGGCGCACCCCTTGCCTCTGCCTCAGCTCTGTTGAGGACACAGAGGGAGTCCTGATAAAGAGCCCATAGGAAGACCTGTGCATGACAACATAGGAATCCCCCTGTATGAGCATGTAGTGTCCTGTGTAGAAGCACGTAGGGAGTCCTGAGACGGAGCACGTAGGTAGCGAGCCCTGGGTGTGTGCAAGTAGGCAGTCCTCAGAAAGGGAGTCCTTTGACTGAGCACATAGGGAGTATAGTGTGTAACACATAGGGAGTATAGAGTGTAACACGTAGGGAGTATAGAGTGTAACACATAGGGAGTATAGAGTGTAACACGTAGGGAGTATAGAGTGTAACACATAGGGAGTATAGAGTGTAACACGTAGGGAGTATAGAGTGTAACACATAGGGAGTATAGAGTGTAACACGTAGGGAGTAGAGAGTGTAACACGTAGGGAGTAGAGAGTGTAACACGTAGGGAGTATAGAGTGTAACACATAGGGAGTATAGAGTGTAACACGTAGGGAGTAGAGAGTGTAACACGTAGGGAGTATAGAGTGTAACACATAGGGAGTATAGAGTGTAACACGTAGGGAGTAGAGAGTGTAACACGTAGGGAGTATAGAGTGTAACACATAGGGAGTATAGAGTGTAACACATAGGGAGTAGAGAGTGTAACACGTAGGGAGTATAGAGTGTAACACATAGGGAGTATAGAGTGTAACACATAGGGAGTAGAGAGTGTAACACGTAGGGAGTAGAGAGTGTAACACGTAGGGAGTATAGAGTGTAACACATAGGGAGTATAGAGTGTAACACGTAGGGAGTAGAGAGTGTAACACGTAGGGAGTATAGAGTGTAACACATAGGGAGTATAGAGTGTAACACGTAGGGAGTATAGAGTGTAACACGTAGGGAGTAGAGAGTGTAACACGTAGGGAGTAGAGAGTGTAACACGTAGGGAGTATAGAGTGTAACACATAGGGAGTATAGAGTGTAACACGTAGGGAGTATAGAGTGTAACATATAGGGAGTATAGAGTGTAACACGTAGGGAGTATAGAGTGTAACACGTAGGGAGTAGAGAGTGTAACACGTAGGGAGTATAGACTGTAACACATAGGGAGTATAGAGTGTAACACGTAGGGAGTAGAGAGTGTAACACGTAGGGAGTAGAGAGTGTAACACGTAGGGAGTATAGAGTGTAACACGTAGGGAGTAGAGAGTGTAGCACGTAGTGAGTAGAGAGTGTAACACGTAGGGAGTAGAGAGTGTAACACGTAGGGAGTAGAGAGTGTAGCACGTAGGGAGTAGAGAGTGTAACACGTAGGAAGTAGAGAGTGTAACACGTAGGGAGTATAGAGTGTAACACGTAGGGAGTAGAGAGTGTAACACATAGGGAGTAGAGAGTGTAACACGTAGGGAGTATAGAGTGTAACACGTAGGGAGTAGAGAGTGTAACACATAGGGAGTAGAGAGTGTAACACGTAGGAAGTAGAGAGTGTAACACGTAGGGAGTATAGAGTGTAACACGTAGGGAGTAGAGAGTGTAACACATAGGGAGTAGAGAGTGTAGCACGTAGGGAGTAGAGAGTGTAACACGTAGGGAGTATAGAGTGTAACACATAGGGAGTAGAGAGTATAACACGTAGGGAGTAGAGAGTGTAGCACGTAGGGAGTAGAGAGTGTAACACGTAGGGAGTAGAGAGTGTAACACGTAGGGAGTAGAGAGTGTAACACGTGGTGAGTAGAGAGTGTAACACGTAGGGAGTAGAGAGTGTAACACATAGGGAGTAGAGAGTGTAAAACATAGTGAGTAGAGAGTGTAACACGTAGGGAGTAGAGAGTGTAACACGTAGGGAGTAGAGAGTGTAACACGTAGGGAGTAGAGAGTGTAACACATAGGGAGTATAGAGTGTAACACGTAGGGAGTAGAGAGTGTAACACGTAGGGAGTATAGAGTGTAACACGTAGGGAGTATAGAGTGTAACACATAGGGAGTAGAGAGTGTAACACGTAGGGAGTATAGAGTGTAACACGTAGGGAGTAGAGAGTGTAACACATAGGGAGTATAGAGTGTAACACGTAGGGAGTAGAGAGTGTAACACATAGGGAGTAGAGAGTGTAGCACGTAGGGAGTAGAGAGTGTAACACGTAGGGAGTATAGAGTGTAACACATAGGGAGTAGAGAGTGTAACACGTAGGGAGTAGAGAGTGTAACACGTAGGGAGTAGAGAGTGTAACACATAGGGAGTATAGAGTGTAACAAGTAGGGAGTAGAGAGTGTAACACGTAGGGAGTATAGAGTGTAACACGTAGGGAGTATAGAGTGTAACACATAGGGAGTAGAGAGTGTAACACGTAGGGAGTATAGAGTGTAACACGTAGGGAGTAGAGAGTGTAACACATAGGGAGTATAGAGTGTAACACGTAGGGAGTAGAGAGTGTAACACATAGGGAGTAGAGAGTGTAGCACGTAGGGAGTAGAGAGTGTAACACGTAGGGAGTATAGAGTGTAACACATAGGGAGTAGAGAGTATAACACGTAGGGAGTAGAGAGTGTAGCACGTAGGGAGTAGAGAGTGTAACACGTAGGGAGTAGAGAGTGTAACACGTAGGGAGTAGAGAGTGTAACACGTAGTGAGTAGAGAGTGTAACACGTAGGGAGTAGAGAGTGTAACACATAGGGAGTAGAGAGTGTAACACATAGTGAGTAGAGAGTGTAACACATAGGGAGTAGAGAGTGTAACACGTAGGGAGTATAGAGTGTAACACGTAGGGAGTATAGAGTGTAACACGTAGGGAGAATAGAGTGTAACACATAGGGAGTATAGAGTGTAACACGTAGGGAGTATAGAGTGTAACATGTAGGGAGTATAGAGTGTAACACGTAGGGAGTATAGAGTGTAACACGTAGGGAGTAGAGAGTGTAACACATAGGGAGTAGAGAGTGTAACACATAGGGAGTAGAGAGTGTAACACGTAGGGAGTAGAGAGTGTAACACATAGGGAGTAGAGAGTGTAACACGTAGGGAGTATAGAGTGTAGCATGTAGGGAGTATAGAGTGTAACACGTAGGGAGTATAGAGTGTAACACGTAGGGAGTATAGAGTGTAACACGTAGGGAGTATAGAGTGTAACACATAGGGAGTAGAGAGTGTAACACGTAGGGAGTATAGAGTGTAACACGTAGGGTGTAGAGAGTGTAGCACGTAGGGAGTAGAGAGTGTAACACGTAGTGAGTAGAGAGTGTAACACGTAGGGAGTAGAGAGTGTAACACGTAGGAAGTAGAGAGTGTAACACGTAGTGAGTAGAGAGTGTAACACGTAGGGAGTAGAGAGTGTAACACATAGGGAGTAGAGAGTGTAACACGTAGGGAGTATAGAGTGTAACACGTAGGGAGTAGAGAGTGTAACACATAGGGAGTAGAGAGTGTAACACGTATGGAGTAGAGAGTGTAGCACGTAGGGAGTAGAGAGTGTAGCACGTAGGGAGTAGAGAGTGTAACACGTAGGGAGTATAGAGTATAACACGTAGGGAGTATAGAGTGTAACACGTATGGAGTAGAGAGTGTAGCACGTAGGGAGTATAGAGTGTAACACGTAGGGAGTAGAGAGTGTAACACATAGGGAGTAGAGAGTGTAACACGTAGGGAGTAGAGAGTGTAACACGTTGGGAGTATAGAGTGTAACACGTAGGGAGTAGAGAGTGTAACACGTAGGGAGTAGAGAGTGTAACACGTAGGGAGTAGAGAGTGTAGCACATAGTGAGTAGAGAGTGTAACACGTAGGGAGTAGAGAGTGTAACACGTATGGAGTAGAGAGTGTAGCACGTAGGGAGTAGAGAGTGTAACACGTAGGGAGTAGAGAGTGTAACACGTAGGGAGTAGAGAGTGTAACACGTAGGGAGTAGAGAGTGTAGCACGTAGGGAGTAGAGAGTGTAACACATAGGGAGTATAGAGTGTAACACGTAGGGAGTAGAGAGTGTAACACGTAGGGAGTATAGAGTGTAACACGTAGGGAGTATAGAGTGTAACACATAGGGAGTAGAGAGTGTAACACGTAGGGAGTATAGAGTGTAACACGTAGGGAGTAGAGAGTGTAACACATAGGGAGTAGAGAGTGTAACACGTAGGAAGTAGAGAGTGTAACACGTAGGGAGTATAGAGTGTAACACGTAGGGAGTAGAGAGTGTAACACATAGGGAGTAGAGAGTGTAGCATGTAGGGAGTAGAGAGTGTAACACGTAGGGAGTATAGAGTGTGACACATAGGGAGTAGAGAGTATAACACGTAGGGAGTAGAGAGTGTAGCACGTAGGGAGTAGAGAGTGTAACACGTAGTGAGTAGAGAGTGTAACACGTAGGGAGTAGAGAGTGTAACACATAGGGAGTAGAGAGTGTAACACATAGTGAGTAGAGAGTGTAACACGTAGGGAGTAGAGAGTGTAACACGTAGGGAGTAGAGAGTGTAACACGTAGGGAGTAGAGAGTGTAACACATAGGGAGTAGAGAGTGTAACACATAGTGAGTAGAGAGTGTAACACCTAGGGAGTAGAGAGTGTAACACGTAGGGAGTATAGAGTGTAACACGTAGGGAGTATAGAGTGTAACACGTAGGGAGTATAGAGTGTAACACATAGGGAGTATAGAGTGTAACACGTAGGGAGTATAGAGTGTAACATGTAGGGAGTATAGAGTGTAACACGTAGGGAGTATAGAGTGTAACACGTAGGGAGTAGAGAGTGTAACACATAGGGAGTAGAGAGTGTAACACATAGGGAGTAGAGAGTGTAACACGTAGGGAGTAGAG